>NC_092766.1:5830064-5916782 GCF_047496795.1 Chiloscyllium punctatum
GGGTGAATGCAGCACTTGATTCAATGGCACTGAGGGGGGTAGAATGGGGGACTCGCTCCCATTGGGAATGGGTTTGGGGTAGAATGGGGGGACCCGCTCCCATTGGGAGTGAGTTGGGGTAGAATGGGGGACTCGCTCCCATTGGGAATGGGTTGGGGTAGAATGGGGGACTTGCTCCCATTGGGAGTGAGTTGGGGTAGAATGGGGGACCCGCTCCCATTGGGAGTGAGTTGGGGTAGAATGGGGACTCGCTCCCATTGGAATGGGTTGGGGTAGAATGGGGGACTCGCTCCCATTGGGAGTGAGTTGGGGTAGAATGGGGGACCCGCTCCCATTGGGAGTGAGTTAGGGTAGAATGGGGGACTCGCTCCCATTGGGAGTGAGGTTGGGGTAGAATGGGGGAGCTCTGCTCCCATTGGGAGTGAGTTGGTTAGAATGGGGGACCCGCTCCCATTGGGAGTGAGTTAGGGTAGAATGGGGGACTCGCTCCCATTGGGAATGGGTCGGGGTAGAATGGGGGGACTCGCTCCCATTGGGAATGGGTCGGGTAGAATGGGGGGACTCGCTCCCCGACACATTGACATGGTGGTGGGGAGAGGGGTGGGGAAGCTGGATAAACCTGATGGACTCGGGGGGGGGGGGGGGGGGGGGGGGGGTTTACCAGTTGGACTGACCCCATGCTACAGACACTGATTCAGCCCCATTAGTCAGTGGGCCTGGTCTATAACTCACCGAGTGGCTGGATTCCATCAAGGCAGCATTCCACAGCCTGGAATGGCAGGCTTAGGAAATCACTCCCTGCAAACACAACAGGAGACACCATGACACAGTCACCCCACTGCACTGCTGCAGCAGTGGCAAGCTGGAATCAGAGTCTGGGGTGGGTGCAGGCCTTACAGCCCATCAAGGCCAACCCCGCCACCCTGCAAAGAACATCCCAACCCAGAGACAATTTTACACCCAGGGCAGAGAATCCCTCGGGAAAGGGTGACCATAATATTTTACACACAGGACAGAGAAATCCTTCGGGAAAAGAGTGACCATAATATTTTACACCCAGGACAGAGAATCCCTCGGAAAGGGTGACCATAATATTTTACACACAGGGCAGGAAATCACTCGGAAAGGGGTCACCATAATAGTTTACACACAGGACAGAGAATCCCTCGGGAAAGGGTGACCATAATATTTTACACCCAGGACAGAGAAAGCCCTCGGGAAAGGGTCACCATAATATTTTACACCCAGGACAGAGAATCCCCTCGGGAAAGGGGTCACCATAATATTTTACACACAGGACAGAGAATCCCTCGGGAAAGGGTGACCATAATATTTTACACCCAGGACAGAGAATCCCTCGGGAAAGGGGTGACCATAATATTTTACACCCAGGACAGAGAATCCCTCGGAAAGGGTGACCATAATATTTTACCCCCAAGATAGAGAATCCCTCGGGAAAGGGTGACCATAATATTTTACACACAGGGCAGAGAATCCTTTGGGAAAGGGTCACCATAATATTTTATACACTGGACAGAGAATCCCTCGGGAAAGGGTGACCATAATATTTTACACCCAGGACAGAGAATCCCTCGGGAAAAGGGTGACCATAATATTTTAACCCCCAGGACAGAGAATCCCTTGGAAAGGGTGACCATAATATTTTACCCCCAAGATAGAGAGAATCCCTCGGGAAAGGGTGACCATAATATTTTACACACAGGCCAGAGAATCCTTTGGGAAAGGGTCACCATAATATTTTACACCAAGGACAGAGAATCCCTCGGGAAAGGGTGGACATAATATTTTACACCCAGGACAGAGAATCCTTCGGGAAGAGGGGGTGACCATAATATTTTACACCCAGGACAGAGAATCCCTCGGGAAAGAGTGACAATAATATTTACACCCAGGACAGAGAATCCCTTGGGAAAGGGTGACCATAATATTTTACCCCCAGGACAGAGAATCCCTCGGGAAAGGGTCACCATAATATTTTACACACAGGGCAGAGAATCCTTCGGAAAGGGTCACCATAATATTTTACACCCAGGACAGATAATCCTCGGGAAAGGGTGAACATAATATTTTACACCCAGGACAGAGAATCCTTCGGGAAAGAGTGACCATAATATTTTACACGCAGGACAGAGAATCCTTCCGGAAAGAGTGACCATAATATTTTAACACCGAGGACAGAGAATCCCTCGGGAAAGGTCAACATAATATTTTACACCCAGGACAGATAAACCCTCGGGAAAGAGTGACCATAATATTTTACACACAGGACAGAGAATCCCTCGGGTAAGAGTGACCATAATATTTTACACCCAGGACAGAGGATCCCTCGGGAAAGTGAGACCATAATATTTTACACACAGGGCAGGGAATCCCTCGGGAAAGGGTGACCATAATATTTTACACCCAGGACAGAGAATCCCCTCGGGAAAGGGTGACCATAATATTTTACACCCAGGACAGAGAATCCCTCGGGAAAGGGTGACCATAATATTTTACACCCAGGACAGAGAATCCCTCGGGACAGGGTCAACATAATATTTTACACACAGGGCAGAGAATCCCTCCGGAAAGGGTGACCATAATATTTTACACACAGGACAGAGAATCCTACGGGAAAGGGTGACCATAATATTTTACACACAGGAAAGAGAATCCTTCGGGAAAGGGTGACCATAATATTTTACACCAAGGACAGAGAATCGTTCAGGAAAGGGTGACCATAATATTTTACACACAGGAAAGAGAATCCTTCGGGAAAGGGTGACCATAATATTTTACACCAAGGACAGAGAATCGTTCAGGAAAGGGTGACCATAATATTTTACACACAGGAAAGAGAATCCTTCGGGAAAGGGTGACCATAATATTTTACACCAAGGACAGAGAATCGTTCAGGAAAGGGTGACCATAATATTTTACACCCAGGACAGAGAATCCCTCGGGAAAGGGTGACCATAATATTTTACACACAGGACAGAGAATCCTTCGGGAAAGAGTGACCATAATATTTTACACGCAGGACAGAGAATCCTTCGGGAAAGAGTTACCATAGTATTTTACACACAGGACAGATAAACCCTCGGGAAAGGGTGACCATAATATTTTACACACAGGAAAGAGAATCCTTCGGGAAAGGGTGACCATAGTATTTTACACACAGGACAGATAAACCCTCGGGAAAGAGTGACCATAATATTTTACACACAGGACAGAGAATCCCTCGGGTAAGAGTGACCATAATATTTTACACACAGGACAGAGAATCCTTCGGGAAAGAGTGACCATAATATTTTACACCCAGGACAGAGGATCCTTCGGGAAAGTGAGACCATAATATTTTACACACAGGGCAGGGAATCCTTCGGGAAAGGGTGACCATAATATTTTACACCCAGGACAGAGAATCCCTTGGGAAAGGGTGACCATAATATTTTACACCCAGGACAGAGAATCCCTCGGGAAAGGGTGACCATAATATTTTACACCCAGGACAGAGAATCCCTCGGGAAAGGGTCACCATAATATTTTACACACAGGGCAGAGAATCCCTTGGGAAAGGGTGACCATAATATTTTACACCCAGGACAGAGAATCCCTCGGGAAAGGGTGACCATAGTATTTTACACCCAGGACAGAGAATCCCTCGGGAAAGGGTGACCATAATATTTTACACCCAGGACAGAGAATGCCTCGGGAAAGAGTGACCATAATATTTTACACCCAGGACAGAGAATCCTTTGGGAAAGGGTCACCATAATATTTTATACACTGGACAGAGAATCCTACGGGAAAGGGTGACCATAATATTTTACACACAGGGCAGAGAATCCCTTGGGAAAGGGTCTCCATAATATTTTACACACAGGAGAGAGAATCCTTCGGGAAAGGGTGACCATAATATTTTACACCCAGGACAGAGAATCCCTCGGGAAAGGGTCACCATAATATTTTACACACAGGAGAGAGAATCCTTCGGGAAAGGGTGACCATAATATTTTACACCCAGGACAGAGAATCCCTCGGGAAAGGGTCACCATAATATTTTACACACAGGGCAGAGAATCCCTTGGGAAAGGGTGACCATAATATTTTACACCCAGCACAGATAATCTCTCAGGAAAGGGTGACCATAATATTTTACACGCAGGACAGAGAATCCCTCGGGAAAGGGTCACCATAACATTTTACACCAGGACAGAGAATCGTTCAGGAAAGGGTGACCATAATATTTTACACACAGAGCAGGGAATCCCTCGGGAAAGAGTGACCATAATATTTAACCCCCAGGACAGAGAATCCCTTGGGATAGAGTGACCATAATATTTTACACCCAGGACAGAGAATCCCTCGGAAAGGGTGACCATAACATTTTACCACCAGGGCAGAGAATCCCTCGGGAAAGGGTGACCATAATATTTTACACCCAGGACAGAGAATCCCTTGGGAAAGGGTGACCATAATATTTTACACACAGCGCAGAGAATCCCTTGGGAAAGGGTGACCATAATATTTTACACCCAGGACAGAGAATCCCTTGGGAAAGGGTGACCATAATATTTTACACACAGCGCAGAGAATCCCTTGGGAAAGGGTGACCATAATATTTTACACCCAGGACAGAGAATCCCTCGGGAAAGGGTGACCATAATATTTTACACCAAGGACAGAGAATCCTTCGGGAAAGGGTGACCATAATATTTTACACCCAGGACAGATAATCCTTCGGGAAAGAGTGACCATAATATTTTACACCCAGGACAGATAATCCTTCGGGAAAGAGTGACCATAATATTTTACACCCAGGACAGAGAATCCCTTGGGAAAGGGTGACCATAATATTTTACACCCAGGACAGAAAATCCCTCGGGAAAGGGTGACCATAATATTTTACACCCAGGACAGAGAATCCCTCGGGAAAGGGTCAACATAATATTTTACACCCAGGACAGAGAATCCTTCGGGAAAGGGTCACCATAATATTTTACACCCAGGACAGAGAATCCCTCGGGAAAGGGTGACCATAATATTTTACACCCAGGACAGAGAATCCCTTGGGAAAGGGTGACCATAATATTTTACACACAGCGCAGAGAACCCCTTGGGAAAGGGTGACCATAATATTTTACACCCAGGACAGAGAATCCCTTGGGAAAGGGTGACCATAATATTTTACACACAGCGCAGAGAATCCCTTGGGAAAGGGTGACCATAATATTTTACACCCAGGACAGATAATCCCTCGGGAAAGGGTCACCATAATATTTTACACACAGGACAGAGAATCCCTTGGGAAAGGGTGACCATAATATTTTACACCAGGACAGAGAATCCCTCGGGAAAGGGTGACCATAATATTTTACACCCAGGACAGAGAATCCTTTGGGAAAGGGTGACCATAATATTTTACACACAGGACAGAGAATCCCTCGGGAAAGGGTGACCATAATATTTTACACCAAGGACAGAGAATCCTTCGGGAAAGGGTGACCATAATATTTTACACCCAGGACAGATAATCCTTCGGGAAAGAGTGACCATAATATTTTACACCCAGGACAGATAATCCCTCGGGAAAGGGTGACCATAATATTTTACACCCAGGACAGAATCCGTCGGGAAAGGGTCACCATAATATTTTACACCCAGGACAGAGAATCCCTCGGGAAAGGGTGACCATGATATTTTACACCCAGGACAGAGAATCCCTCGGGAAAGGGTGACCATAATATTTTACACACAGGACAGAGAATCCCTCAGGAAAGGGTCACCATAATATTTTACACCAGGACAGAGAATCCCTCGGGAAAGGGTGACCATAATATTTTACACCCAGGACACAGAATCCCTCGGGGAAAAGGTGACCATAATATTTTACACCCAGGACAGAGAATCCCTCGGGAAAGGGTGACCATGATATTTTACACCCAGGACAGAGAATCCTTTGGGAAAGGGTGACCATAATATTTTACACACAGGACAGAGAATCCCTCGGGAAAGGGTGACCATAATATTTTACACCAAGGACAGAGAATCCTTCGGGAAAGGGTGACCATAATATTTTACACCCAGGACAGATAATCCTTCGGGAAAGAGTGACCATAATATTTTACACCCAGGACAGATAATCCCTCGGGAAAGGGTGACCATAATATTTTACACCCAGGACAGAATCCTTCGGGAAAGGGTCACCATAATATTTTACACCCAGGACAGAGAATCCTTCGGGAAAGGGTCACCATAATATTTTACACCCAGGACAGAGAATCCCTCGGGAAAGGGTGACCATGATATTTTACACCCAGGACAGAGAATCCCTCGGGAAAGAGTGACCATAATATTTTACACACAGGACAGAGAATCCCTCGGGTAAGAGTGACCATAATATTTTACACCCAGGACAGAGGATCCCTCGGGAAAGTGAGACCATAATATTTTACACACAGGGCAGGGAATCCCTCGGGAAAGGGTGACCATAATATTTTACACCCAGGACAGAGAATCCCTCGGGAAAGGGTGACCATAATATTTTACACCCAGGACAGAGAATCCCTCGGGAAAGGGTGACCATAATATTTTACACCCAGGACAGAGAATCCCTCGGGAAAGGGTCAACATAATATTTTACACACAGGGCAGAGAATCCCTCCGGAAAGGGTGACCATAATATTTTACACACAGGACAGAGAATCCTACGGGAAAGGTTGACCATAATATTTTACACCCAGGACAGAGAATCCCTCGGGAAAGGGTGACCATAATATTTTACACCCAGGACAGAGAATCCCTCGGGAAAGGGTGACCATAATATTTTACACACAGGAAAGAGAATCCTTCGGGAAAGGGTGACCATAATATTTTACACCAAGGACAGAGAATCGTTCAGGAAAGGGTGACCATAATATTTTACACACAGGAAAGAGAATCCTTCGGGAAAGGGTGACCATAATATTTTACACCAAGGACAGAGAATCGTTCAGGAAAGGGTGACCATAATATTTTACACACAGGAAAGAGAATCCTTCGGGAAAGGGTGACCATAATATTTTACACCAAGGACAGAGAATCGTTCAGGAAAGGGTGACCATAATATTTTACACCCAGGACAGAGAATCCCTCGGGAAAGGGTGACCATAATATTTTACACACAGGACAGAGAATCCTTCGGGAAAGAGTGACCATAATATTTTACACGCAGGACAGAGAATCCTTCGGGAAAGAGTTACCATAGTATTTTACACACAGGACAGATAAACCCTCGGGAAAGGGTGACCATAATATTTTACACAGAGGAAAGAGAATCCTTCGGGAAAGGGTGACCATAGTATTTTACACACAGGACAGATAAACCCTCGGGAAAGAGTGACCATAATATTTTACACACAGGACAGAGAATCCCTCGGGTAAGAGTGACCATAATATTTTACACACAGGACAGAGAATCCTTCGGGAAAGAGTGACCATAATATTTTACACCCAGGACAGAGGATCCTTCGGGAAAGTGAGACCATAATATTTTACACACAGGGCAGGGAATCCTTCGGGAAAGGGTGACCATAATATTTTACACCCAGGACAGAGAATCCCTTGGGAAAGGGTGACCATAATATTTTACACCCAGGACAGAGAATCCCTCGGGAAAGGGTGACCATAATATTTTACACCCAGGACAGAGAATCCCTCGGGAAAGGGTCACCATAATATTTTACACACAGGGCAGAGAATCCCTTGGGAAAGGGTGACCATAATATTTTACACCCAGGACAGAGAATCCCTCGGGAAAGGGTGACCATAGTATTTTACACCCAGGACAGAGAATCCCTCGGGAAAGGGTGACCATAATATTTTACACCCAGGACAGAGAATGCCTCGGGAAAGAGTGACCATAATATTTTACACCCAGGACAGAGAATCCTTTGGGAAAGGGTCACCATAATATTTTATACACTGGACAGAGAATCCTACGGGAAAGGGTGACCATAATATTTTACACACAGGGCAGAGAATCCCTTGGGAAAGGGTCTCCATAATATTTTACACACAGGAGAGAGAATCGTTCAGGAAAGGGTGACCATAATATTTTACACACAGAGCAGGGAATCCCTCGGGAAAGAGTGACCATAATATTTAACCCCCAGGACAGAGAATCCCTTGGGATAGAGTGACCATAATATTTTACACCCAGGACAGAGAATCCCTCGGAAAGGGTGACCATAACATTTTACCACCAGGGCAGAGAATCCCTCGGGAAAGGGTGACCATAATATTTTACACCCAGGACAGAGAATCCCTTGGGAAAGGGTGACCATAATATTTTACACACAGCGCAGAGAATCCCTTGGGAAAGGGTGACCATAATATTTTACACCCAGGACAGAGAATCCCTTGGGAAAGGGTGACCATAATATTTTACACACAGCGCAGAGAATCCCTTGGGAAAGGGTGACCATAATATTTTACACCCAGGACAGAGAATCCCTCGGGAAAGGGTGACCATAATATTTTACACCAAGGACAGAGAATCCTTCGGGAAAGGGTGACCATAATATTTTACACCCAGGACAGATAATCCTTCGGGAAAGAGTGACCATAATATTTTACACCCAGGACAGATAATCCTTCGGGAAAGAGTGACCATAATATTTTACACCCAGGACAGAGAATCCCTTGGGAAAGGGTGACCATAATATTTTACACCCAGGACAGAAAATCCCTCGGGAAAGGGTGACCATAATATTTTACACCCAGGACAGAGAATCCCTCGGGAAAGGGTCAACATAATATTTTACACCCAGGACAGAGAATCCTTCGGGAAAGGGTCACCATAATATTTTACACCCAGGACAGAGAATCCCTCGGGAAAGGGTGACCATAATATTTTACACCCAGGACAGAGAATCCCTTGGGAAAGGGTGACCATAATATTTTACACACAGCGCAGAGAATCCCTTGGGAAAGGGTGACCATAATATTTTACACCCAGGACAGAGAATCCCTTGGGAAAGGGTGACCATAATATTTTACACCCAGGACAGAGAATCCCTTGGGAAAGGGTGACCATAATATTTTACACACAGCGCAGAGAATCCCTTGGGAAAGGGTGACCATAATATTTTACACCCAGGACAGATAATCCCTCGGGAAAGGGTCACCATAATATTTTACACACAGGACAGAGAATCCCTTGGGAAAGGGTGACCATAATATTTTACACCAGGACAGAGAATCCCTCGGGAAAGGGTGACCATAATATTTTACACCCAGGACAGAGAATCCTTTGGGAAAGGGTGACCATAATATTTTACACACAGGACAGAGAATCCCTCGGGAAAGGGTGACCATAATATTTTACACCAAGGACAGAGAATCCTTCGGGAAAGGGTGACCATAATATTTTACACCCAGGACAGATAATCCTTTGGGAAAGAGTGACCATAATATTTTACACCCAGGACAGATAATCCCTCGGGAAAGGGTGACCATAATATTTTACACCCAGGACAGAATCCTTCGGGAAAGGGTCACCATAATATTTTACACCCAGGACAGAGAATCCTTCGGGAAAGGGTCACCATAATATTTTACACCCAGGACAGAGAATCCCTCGGGAAAGGGTGACCATGATATTTTACACCCAGGACAGAGAATCCCTCGGGAAAGGGTGACAATAATATTTTACACACAGGACAGAGAATCCCTCAGGAAAGGGTCACCATAATATTTTACACCAGGACAGAGAATCCCTCGGGAAAGGGTGACCATAATATTTTACACCCAGGACAGAGAATCCCTCGGGGAAAAGGTGACCATAATATTTTACACACAGGAAAGAGAATCCTTCGGGAAAGGGTGACCATAGTATTTTACACACAGGACAGATAAACCCTCGGGAAAGAGTGACCATAATATTTTACACACAGGACAGAGAATCCCTCGGGTAAGAGTGACCATAATATTTTACACACAGGACAGAGAATCCTTCGGGAAAGAGTGACCATAATATTTTACACCCAGGACAGAGGATCCTTCGGGAAAGTGAGACCATAATATTTTACACACAGGGCAGGGAATCCCTCGGGAAAGGGTGACCATAATATTTTACACCCAGGACAGAGAATCCCTTGGGAAAGGGTGACCATAATATTTTACACCCAGGACAGAGAATCCCTCGGGAAAGGGTCACCATAACATTTTACACCAGGACAGAGAATCGTTCAGGAAAGGGTGACCATAATATTTTACACACAGAGCAGGGAATCCCTCGGGAAAGAGTGACCATAATATTTAACCCCCAGGACAGAGAATCCCTTGGGATAGAGTGACCATAATATTTTACACCCAGGACAGAGAATCCCTCGGGAAAGGGTGACCATAACATTTTACCACCAGGGCAGAGAATCCCTCGGGAAAGGGTGACCATAATATTTTACACCCAGGACAGAGAATCCCTTGGGAAAGGGTGACCATAATATTTTACACACAGCGCAGAGAATCCCTTGGGAAAGGGTGACCATAATATTTTACACCCAGGACAGAGAATCCCTTGGGAAAGGGTGACCATAATATTTTACACACAGCGCAGAGAATCCCTTGGGAAAGGGTGACCATAATATTTTACACCCAGGACAGAGAATCCCTCGGGAAAGGGTGACCATAATATTTTACACCCAGGACAGATAATCCTTCGGGAAAGAGTGACCATAATATTTTACACCCAGGACAGAGAATCCCTTGGGAAAGGGTGACCATAATATTTTACACCCAGGACAGAGAATCCTTTGGGAAAGGGTGACCATAATATTTTACACCCAGGACAGAGAATCCCTCGGGAAAGGGTCAACATAATATTTTACACACAGGGCAGAGAATCCCTCCGGAAAGGGTGACCATAATATTTTACACACAGGACAGAGAATCCCTTGGGAAAGGGTGACCATAATATTTTACACCCAGGACAGAGAATCCCTCGGGAAAGGGTGACCATAATATTTTACACCCAGGACAGAGAATGCCTCGGGAAAGAGTGACCATAATATTTTACACCCAGGACAGAGAATCCTTTGGGAAAGGGTCACCATAATATTTTATACACTGGACAGAGAATCCTACGGGAAAGGGTGACCATAATATTTGACACACAGGGCAGAGATTCCCTCGGGAAAGGGTCTCCATAATATTTTACACACAGGAGAGAGAATCCTTCGGGAAAGGGTGACCATAATATTTTACACCCAGGACAGAGAATCCCTCGGGAAAGGGTCACCATAATATTTTACACACAGGGCAGAGAATCCCTTGGGAAAGGGTGACCATAATATTTTACACACAGGGCAGGGAATCCCTCGGGAAAGGGTGACCATCATATTTTACACCCAGGACAGATAATCTCTCAGGAAAGGGTGACCATAATATTTTACACCCAGGACAGAGAATCCCTCGGGAAAGGGTCACCAGAACATTTTACAGACAGGGCAGAGAATCCCTTCGGAAAGGGTGACCATAATATTTTACACACAGGGCAGGGAATCCCTCGGGAAAGGGTGACCATCATATTTTACACCCAGGACAGATAATCTCTCAGGAAAGGGTGACCATAATATTTTACACCCAGGACAGAGAATCCCTCGGGAAAGAGTGACCATAATATTTAACCCCCAGGACAGAGAATCCCTTGGGAGAGAGTGACCATAATATTTTACACCCAGGACAGAGAATCCCTCGGGAAAGGGTGACCATAACATTTTACCACCAGGGCAGAGAATCCCTCGGGAAAGGGTGACCATAATATTTTACACCCAGGACAGAGAATCCCTTGGGAAAGGGTGACCATAATATTTTACACACAGCGCAGAGAATCCCTTGGGAAAGGGTGACCATAATATTTTACACCCAGGACAGAGAATCCCTTGGGAAAGGGTGACCATAATATTTTACACACAGCGCAGAGAATCCCTTGGGAAAGGGTGACCATAATATTTTACACCCAGGACAGATAATCCCTCGGGAAAGGGTCACCATAATATTTTACACACAGGACAGAGAATCCCTTGGGAAAGGGTGACCATAATATTTTACACCAGGACAGAGAATCCCTCGGGAAAGGGTGACCATAATATTTTACACCCAGGACAGAGAATCCTTTGGGAAAGGGTGACCATAATATTTTACACCCAGGACAGAGAAACCCTCGGGAAAGGGTGACCATAATATTTTACACCAAGGACAGAGAATCCTTCGGGAAAGAGTGACCATAATATTTTACACCCAGGACAGATAATCCCTCGGGAAAGGGTGACCATAATATTTTACACCCAGGACAGAATCCTTCGGGAAAGGGTCACCATAATATTTTACACCCAGGACAGAGAATCCTTCGGGAAAGGGTCACCATAATATTTTACACCCAGGACAGAGAATCCCTCGGGAAAGGGTGACCATGATATTTTACACCCAGGACAGAGAATCCCTCGGGAAAGGGTGACCATAATATTTTACACACAGGACAGAGAATCCCTCAGGAAAGGGTCACCATAATATTTTACACCAGGACAGAGAATCCCTCGGGAAAGGGTCACCATAATATTTTACACCCAGGACAGAGAATCCCTCGGGAAAAGGTGACCATAATATTTTACACCCAGGACAGAGAATCCCTCGGGAAAGGGTGACCATGATATTTTACACCCAGGACAGAGAATCCCTCGGGAAAGGGTCACCATAATATTTTACACACAGGACAGAGAATCGTTCAGGAAAGGGTCACCATAATATTTTACACCAACGACAGAGAATCCTTTGGGAAAGGGTCACCATAATATTTTACACCCAGGACAGATAATCCCTCGGGAAAGGGTGACCATAATATTTTACACACAGGAAAGAGAATCCTTCGGGAAAGGGTGACCATAATATTTTACACCAAGACAGAGAATCGTTCAGGAAAGGGTGACCATAATATTTTACACCCAGGACAGAGAATCCCTCGGGAAAGGGTGACCATAATATTTTACACACAGGACAGAGAATCCTTCGGGAAAGAGTGACCATAATATTTTACACGCAGGACAGAGAATCCTTCGGGAAAGAGTTACCATAGTATTTTACACACAGGACAGATAAACCCTCGGGAAAGGGTGACCATAATATTTTACACACAGGAAAGAGAATCCTTCGGGAAAGGGTGACCATAGTATTTTACACACAGGACAGATAAACCCTCGGGAAAGAGTGACCATAATATTTTACACACAGGACAGAGAATCCTTCGGGAAAGAGTGACCATAATATTTTACACCCAGGACAGAGGATCCTTCGGGAAAGTGAGACCATAATATTTTACACACAGGGCAGGGAATCCCTCGGGAAAGGGTCACCATAATATTTTACACCCAGGACAGAGAATCCCTTGGGAAAGGGTGACCATAATATTTTACACCCAGGACAGAGAATCCCTCGGGAAAGGGTGACCATAATATTTTACACCCAGGACAGAGAATCCCTCGGGAAAGGGTCAACATAATATTTTACACACAGGGCAGAGAATCCCTTGGGAAAGGGTGACCATAATATTTTACACCCAGGACAGAGAATCCCTCGGGAAAGGGTGACCATAATATTTTACACCCAGGACAGAGAATCCCTCGGGAAAGGGTGACCATAATATTTTACACCCAGGACAGAGAATCCCTCGGGAAAGGGTGACCATAATATTTTACACCCAGGACAGAGAATCCCTCGGGAAAGGGTGACCATAATATTTTACACCCAGGACAGAGAATGCCTCGGGAAAGAGTGACCATAATATTTTACACCCAGGACAGAGAATCCTTCGGGAAAGGGGCACCATAATATTTTACACCCAGGACAGAGAATCCCTCGGGAAAGGGTGACCATGATATTTTACACCCAGGACAGAGAATCCCTCGGGAAAGGGTGACCATAATATTTTACACACAGGACAGAGAATCCCTCAGGAAAGGGTCACCATAATATTTTACACCAGGACAGAGAATCCCTCGGGAAAGGGTCACCATAATATTTTACACCCAGGACAGAGAATCCCTCGGGGAAAAGGTGACCATAATATTTTACACCCAGGACAGAGAATGCCTCGGGAAAGAGTGACCATAATATTTTACACACAGGACAGAGAATCGTTCAGGAAAGGGTCACCATAATATTTTACACCAAGGACAGAGAATCCTTTGGGAAAGGGTCACCATAATATTTTACACCCAGGACAGATAATCCCTCGGGAAAGGGTGAACATAATATTTTACACACAGGACAGAGAATCCCTCGGGAAAGGGTCAACATAATATTTTATACACTGGACAGAGAATCCTTCAGGAAAGTGTGACCATAATATTTTACACACAGGAAAGAGAATCCTTCGGGAAAGGGTGACCATAATATTTTACACCAAGGACAGAGAATCGTTCAGGAAAGGGTGACCATAATATTTTACACCCAGGACAGAGAATCCCTCGGGAAAGGGTGACCATAATATTTTACACACAGGACAGAGAATCCTTCGGGAAAGAGTGACCATAATATTTTACACGCAGGACAGAGAATCCTTCGGGAAAGAGTTACCATAGTATTTTACACACAGGACAGATAAACCCTCGGGAAAGGGTGACCATAATATTTTACACCCAGGACAGAGAATCCCTTGGGAAAGGGTGACCATAATATTTTACACCCAGGACAGAGAATCCCTCGGGAAAGGGTGACCATAATATTTTACACCCAGGACAGAGAAACCCTCGGGAAAGGGTCAACATAATATTTTACACACAGGGCAGAGAATCCCTCCGGAAAGGGTGACCATAATATTTTACACCCAGGACAGAGAATCCCTTGGGAAAGGGTGACCATAATATTTTACACCCAGGACACAGAATCCCTCGGGAAAGGGTGACCATAATATTTTACACCCAGGACAGAGAATCCCTCGGGAAAGGGTGACCATAATATTTTACACACAGGACAGAGAATCCCTTGGGAAAGGGTGACCATAATATTTTACACCAGGACAGAGAATCCCTCGGGAAAGGGTGACCATAATATTTTACACCCAGGACAGAGAATCCTTTGGGAAAGGGTGACCATAATATTTTACACCCAGGACAGAGAATCCCTCGGGAAAGGGTGACCATAATATTTTACACCAAGGACAGAGAATCCTTCGGGAAAGGGTGACCATAATATTTTACACCCAGGACAGATAACCCTTCGGGAAAGAGTGACCATAATATTTTACACCCAGGACAGATAATCCCTCGGGAAAGGGTGACCATAATATTTTACACCCAGGACAGAATCCTTCGGGAAAGGGTCACCATAATATTTTACACCCAGGACAGAGAATCCTTCGGGAAAGGGTCACCATAATATTTTACACCCAGGACAGAGAATCCCTCGGGAAAGGGTGACCATAATATTTTACACCAGGACAGAGAATCCCTCGGGAAAGGGTCACCATAATATTTTACACCCAGGACAGAGAATCCCTCGGGAAAAGGTGACCATAATATTTTACACCCAGGACAGAGAATCCCTCGGGAAAGGGTGACCATGATATTTTACACCCAGGACAGAGAATCCCTCGGGAAAGGGTCACCATAATATTTTACACACAGGACAGAGAATCGTTCAGGAAAGGGTCACCATAATATTTTACACCAAGGACAGAGAATCCTTTGGGAAAGGGTCACCATAATATTTTACACCCAGGACAGATAATCCCTCGGGAAAGGGTGACCATAATATATTACACACAGGGCAGAGAATCCCTCGGGAAAGGGTCTCCATAATATTTTACACACAGGAGAGAGAATCCTTCGGGAAAGGGTGACCATAATATTTTACACCCAGGACAGAGAATCCCTCGGGAAAGGGTCACCATAATATTTTACACACAGGGCAGAGAATCCCTTGCGAAAGGGTGACCATAATATTTTACACACAGGGCAGGGAATCCCTCGGGAAAGGGTGACCATCATATTTTACACCCAGGACAGATAATCTCTCAGGAAAGGGTGACCATAATATTTTACACCCAGGACAGAGAATCCCTCGGGAAAGGGTCACCATAACATTTTACACCAGGACAGAGAATCGTTCAGGAAAGGGTGACCATAATATTTTACACACAGAGCAGGGAATCCCTCGGGAAAGAGTGACCATAATATTTAACCCCCAGGACAGAGAATCCCTTGGGATAGAGTGACCATAATATTTTACACCCAGGACAGAGAATCCCTCGGGAAAGGGTGACCATAACATTTTACCACCAGGGCAGAGAATCCCTCGGGAATGGGTGACCATAATATTTTACACCCAGGACAGAGAATCCCTTGGGAAAGGGTGACCATAATATTTTACACACAGCGCAGAGAATCCCTTGGGAAAGGGTGACCATAATATTTTACACCCAGGACAGAGAATCCCTTGGGAAAGGGTGACCATAATATTTTACACACAGCGCAGAGAATCCCTTGGGAAAGGGTGACCATAATATTTTACACCCAGGACAGAGAATCCCTCGGGAAAGGGTGACCATAATATTTTACACCAAGGACAGAGAATCCTTCGGGAAAGGGTGACCATAATATTTTACACCCAGGACAGATAATCCTTCGGGAAAGAGTGACCATAATATTTTACACCCAGGACAGATAATCCTTCGGGAAAGAGTGACCATAATATTTTACACCCAGGACAGAGAATCCCTTGGGAAAGGGTGACCATAATATTTTACACCCAGGACAGAGAATCCCTCGGGAAAGGGTGACCATAATATTTTACACACAGCGCAGAGAATCCCTTGGGAAAGGGTGACCATAATATTTTACACCCAGGACAGAGAATCCCTTGGGAAAGGGTGACCATAATATTTTACACACAGCGCAGAGAATCCCTTGGGAAAGGGTGACCATAATATTTTACACCCAGGACAGATAATCCCTCGGGAAAGGGTCACCATAATATTTTACACACAGGACAGAGAATCCCTTGGGAAAGGGTGACCATAATATTTTACACCAGGACAGAGAATCCCTCGGGAAAGGGTGACCATAATATTTTACACCCAGGACAGAGAATCCTTTGGGAAAGGGTGACCATAATATTTTACACCCAGGACAGAGAATCCCTCGGGAAAGGGTGACCATAATATTTTACACCAAGGACAGAGAATCCTTCGGGAAAGGGTGACCATAATATTTTACACCCAGGACAGATAACCCTTCGGGAAAGAGTGACCATAATATTTTACACCCAGGACAGATAATCCCTCGGGAAAGGGTGACCATAATATTTTACACCCAGGACAGAATCCTTCGGGAAAGGGTCACCATAATATTTTACACCCAGGACAGAGAATCCTTCGGGAAAGGGTCACCATAATATTTTACACCCAGGACAGAGAATCCCTCGGGAAAGGGTGACCATAATATTTTACACCAGGACAGAGAATCCCTCGGGAAAGGGTCACCATAATATTTTACACCCAGGACAGAGAATCCCTCGGGAAAAGGTGACCATAATATTTTACACCCAGGACAGAGAATCCCTCGGGAAAGGGTGACCATGATATTTTACACCCAGGACAGAGAATCCCTCGGGAAAGGGTCACCATAATATTTTACACACAGGACAGAGAATCGTTCAGGAAAGGGTCACCATAATATTTTACACCAAGGACAGAGAATCCTTTGGGAAAGGGTCACCATAATATTTTACACCCAGGACAGATAATCCCTCGGGAAAGGGTGAACATAATATTTTACACACAGGACAGAGAATCCCTCGGGAAAGGGTGACCATAATATTTTATACACTGGACAGAGAATCCTTCGGGAAAGGGTGACCATAATATTTTACACACAGGAAAGAGAATCCTTCGGGAAAGGGTGACCATAATATTTTACACGCAGGACAGAGAATCCCTCGGGAAAGGGTGACCATAATATTTTACACACAGGACAGAGAATCCTTCGGGAAAGAGTGACCATAATATTTTACACGCAGGACAGAGAATCCTTCGGGAAAGAGTTACCATAGTATTTTACACATAGGACAGATAAACCCTCGGGAAAGGGTGACCATAATATTTTACACACAGGAAAGAGAATCCTTCGGGAAAGGGTGACCATAGTATTTTACACACAGGACAGATAAACCCTCGGGAAAGAGTGACCATAATATTTTACACACAGGACAGAGAATCCCTCGGGTAAGAGTGACCATAATATTTTGCACACAGGACAGAGAATCCTTCGGGAAAGAGTGACCATAATATTTTACACCCAGGACAGAGGATCTTTCGGGAAAGTGAGACCATAATATTTTACACACAGGGCAGGGAATCCCTCGGGAAAGGGTGACCATAATATTTTACACCCAGGACAGAGAATCCCTTGGGAAAGGGTGACCATAATATTTTACACCCAGGACAGAGAATCCCTCGGGAAAGGGTGACCATAATATTTTACACCCAGGACAGAGAATCCCTCGGGAAAGGGTCAACATAATATTTTACACACAGGGCAGAGAATCCCTCCGGAAAGGGTGACCATAATATTTTACACCCAGGACAGAGAATCCCTTGGGAAAGGGTGACCATAATATTTTACACCCAGGACAGAGAATCCCTCGGGAAAGGGTGACCATAATATTTTACACCCAGGACAGAGCATCCCTCGGGAAAGGGTGACCATAATATTTTACACCCAGGACAGAGAATCCCTCGGGAAATGGTGACCATAATATTTTACACCCAGGACAGAGAATCCCTCGGGAAAGGGTGACCATAATATTTTACACCCAGGACAGAGAATGCCTCGGGAAAGAGTGACCATAATATTTTACACCCAGGACAGAGAATCCTTTGGGAAAGGGTCACCATAATATTTTATACACTGGACAGAGAATCCTACGGGAAAGGGTGACCATAATATTTTACACACAGGGCAGAGAATCCCTCGGGAAAGGGTCTCCATAATATTTTTCACACAGGAGAGAGAATCCTTCGGGAAAGGGTGACCATAATATTTTACACCCAGGACAGAGAATCCCTCGGGAAAGGGTCACCATAATATTTTACACACAGGGCAGAGAATCCCTTGGGAAAGGGTGACCATAATATTTTACACACAGGGCAGGGAATCCCTCGGGAAAGGGTGACCATCATATTTTACACCCAGGACAGATAATCTCTCAGGAAAGGGTGACCATAATATTTTACACCCAGGACAGAGAATCCCTCGGGAAAGGGTCACCATAACATTTTACACCAGGACAGAGAATCCCTTGGGAAAGGGTGACCATAATATTTTACACACAGAGCAGGGAATCCCTCGGGAAAGAGTGACCATAATATTTAACCCCCAGGACAGAGAATCCCTTGGGATAGAGTGATCATAATATTTTACACCCAGGACAGAGAATCCCTCGGGAAAGGGTGACCATAACATTTTACCACCAGGGCAGAGAATCCCTCGGGAAAGGGTGACCATAATATTTTACACCCAGGACAGATAATCCTTCGGGAAAGAGTGACCATAATATTTTACACCCAGGACAGATAATCCCTTGGGAAAGGGTGACCATAATATTTTACACACAGGACAGAATCCTTCGGGAAAGGGTCACCATAATATTTTACACCCAGGACAGAGAATCCCTCGGGAAAGGGTGACCATAATATTTTACACACAGGACAGAGAATCCCTCAGGAAAGGGTCACCATAATATTTTACACCAGGACAGAGAATCCCTCGGGAAAGGGTCACCATAATATTTTACACCCAGGACAGAGAATCCCTCGGGAAAAGGTGACCATAATATTTTACACCCAGGACAGAGAATCCCTCAGGAAAGGGTGACCATAATATTTTACACCCAGGACAGAGAATCCCTCGGGAAAGGGAGACCATAATATTTTACACCCAGGACAGAGAATCCTTCGGGAAAGGGTGACCATAATATTTTATACACAGGACAGAGAATCGTTCAGGAAAGGGTGACCATCATATTTTACACCCAGGACAGAGAATCGTTCAGGAAAGGGTGACCATAATATTTTACACACAGGGCAGAGAATCCCTCGGGAAAGGGTCACCATAATATTTTACACACAGGAGAGAGAATCCCTTGGGAAAGGGTGACCATAATATTTTACACACAGGGCAGGGAATCCCTCGGGAAAGGGTGACCATAATATTTTACACCCAGGACAGATAATCTCTCAGGAAAGGGTGACCATAATATTTTACACCCAGGACAGAGAATCCCTCGGGAAAGGGTCACCATAACATTTTACACCAGGACAGAGAATCGTTCAGGAAAGGGTGACCATAATATTTTAAACACAGAGCAGGGACTCCCTCGGGAAAGAGTGACCATAATATTTAACCCCCAGGACAGAGAATCCCTTGGGAAAGGGTGACCATAACATTTTACCACCAGGGCAGAGAATCCTTCGAGAAAGGGTCACCATAATATTTTACACCCAGGACAGAGAATCCCTGGGGAAAGGGTGACCATAATATTTTACACCCAGGACAGAGAATCCCTCGGGAAAGGGTGACCATAATATTTTACACCCAGGACAGAGAATCCCTCGGGAAAGGGTCAACATAATATTTTACACACAGGGCAGAGAATTCCTCCGGAAAGGGTGACCATAATATTTTACACCCAGGACAGAGAATCCCTCGGGAAAGGGTGACCATAATATTTTACACCCAGGACAGAGAATCCCTCGGGAAAGGGTGACCATAATATTTTACACCCAGGACAGAGAATCCCTCGGGAAAGGGTGACCATAATATTTTACACCCAGGACAGAGAATCCCTCGGGAAAGGGTGACCATAATATTTTACACCCAGGACAGAGAATCCCTCGGGAAAGGGTGACCATAATATTTTACACCCAGGACAGAGAATGCCTCGGGAAAGAGTGACCTTAATATTTTACACCCAGGACAGAGAATCCTTTGGGAAAGGGTCACCATAATATTTTATACACTGGACAGAGAATCCTACGGGAAAGGATGACCATAATATTTTACACACAGGGCAGAGAATCCCTCGGGAAAGGGTCTCCATAATATTTTTCACACAGGAGAGAGAATCCTTCGGGAAAGGGTGACCATAATATTTTACACCCAGGACAGAGAATCCCTCGGGAAAGGGTCACCATAATATTTTACACACAGGGCAGAGAATCACTTGGGAAAGGGTGACCATAATATTTTACACACAGGGCAGGGAATCCCTCGGGAAAGGGTGACCATCATATTTTACACCCAGGACAGATAATCTCTCAGGAAAGGGTGACCATAATATTTTACACCCAGGACAGAGAATCCCTCGGGAAAGGGTCACCATAACATTTTACACCAGGACAGAGAATCGTTCAGGAAAGGGTGACCATAATATTTTACACACAGAGCAGGGAATCCCTCGGGAAAGAGTGACCATAATATTTAACCCCCAGGACAGAGAATCCCTTGGGATAGAGTGACCATAATATTTTACACCCAGGACAGAGAATCCCTCGGGAAAGGGTGACCATAACATTTTACCACCAGGGCAGAGAATCCCTCGGGAAAGGGTGACCATAATATTTTACACCCAGGACAGAGAATCCCTTGGGAAAGGGTGACCATAATATTTTACACACAGCGCAGAGAATCCCTTGGGAAAGGGTGACCATAATATTTTACACCCAGGACAGAGAATCCCTTGGGAAAGGGTGACCATAATATTTTACACACAGCGCAGAGAATCCCTTGGGAAAGGGTGACCATAATATTTTACACCCAGGACAGATAATCCCTCGGGAAAGGGTGACCATAATATTTTACACCCAGGACAGAGAATCCCTCGGGAAAGGGTGACCATAATATTTTACACCAAGGACAGAGAATTCTTCGGGAAAGGGTGACCATAATATTTTACACCCAGGACAGATAATCCTTCGGGAAAGAGTGACCATAATATTTTACACCCAGGACAGAGAATCCCTCGGGAAAGGGTGACCATAATATTTTACACCCAGGACAGAGAATCCCTCGGGAAAGGGTGACCATAATATTTTACACCCAGGACAGATAATCCTTCGGGAAAGAGTGACCATAATATTTTACACCCAGGACAGATAATCCCTTGGGAAAGGGTGACCATAATATTTTACACCCAGCACAGAATCCTTCGGGAAAGGGTCACCATAATATTTTATACACTGGACAGAGAATCCCTTGGGAAAGGGTGACCATAATATTTTACACCCAGGACAGAGAATCCCTCGGGAAAGGGTGACCATAATATTTTACACCCAGGACAGAGAATCCCTCGGGAAAGGGTGACCATAATATTTTACACCCAGGACAGAGAATCCCTCGGGAAAGGGTCAACATAATATTTTACACACAGGGCAGAGAATCCTTCGGGAAAGGGTCAACATAATATTTTACACCAAGGACAGAGAATCCTTTGGGAAAGGGTCACCATAATATTTTACACCCAGGACAGATAATCCCTCGGGAAAGGGTGAACATAATATTTTACACACAGGACAGAGAATCCCTCGGGAAAGGGTGACCATAATATTTTATACACTGGACAGAGAATCCTTCGGGAAAGGGTGACCATAATATTTTACACACAGGAAAGAGAATCCTTCGGGAAAGGGTGACCATAATATTTTACACCAAGGACAGAGAATCGTTCAGGAAAGGGTGACCATAATATTTTACACGCAGGACAGAGAATCCCTCGGGAAAGGGTGACCATAATATTTTACACACAGGACAGAGAATCCTTCGGGAAAGAGTGACCATAATATTTTACACGCAGGACAGAGAATCCTTCGGGAAAGAGTTACCATAGTATTTTACACATAGGACAGATAAACCCTCGGGAAAGGGTGACCATAATATTTTACACACAGGAAAGAGAATCCTTCGGGAAAGGGTGACCATAGTATTTTACACACAGGACAGATAAACCCTCGGGAAAGAGTGACCATAATATTTTACACACAGGACAGAGAATCCCTCGGGTAAGAGTGACCATAATATTTTGCACACAGGACAGAGAATCCTTCGGGAAAGAGTGACCATAATATTTTACACCCAGGACAGAGGATCTTTCGGGAAAGTGAGACCATAATATTTTACACACAGGGCAGGGAATCCCTCGGGAAAGGGTGACCATAATATTTTACACCCAGGACAGAGAATCCCTTGGGAAAGGGTGACCATAATATTTTACACCCAGGACAGAGAATCCCTCGGGAAAGGGTGACCATAATATTTTACACCCAGGACAGAGAATCCCTCGGGAAAGGGTCAACATAATATTTTACACCCAGGACAGAGAATGCCTCGGGAAAGAGTGACCATAATATTTTACACCCAGGACAGAGAATCCTTTGGGAAAGGGTCACCACAATATTTTATACACTGGACAGAGAATCCTACGGGAAAGGGTGACCATAATATTTTACACACAGGGCAGAGAATCCCTCGGGAAAGGGTCTCCATAATATTTTTCACACAGGAGAGAGAATCCTTCGGGAAAGGGTGACCATAATATTTTACACCCAGGACAGAGAATCCCTCGGGAAAGGGTCACCATAATATTTTACACACAGGGCAGAGAATCCCTTGGGAAAGGGTGACCATAATATATTACACACAGGGCAGGGAATCCCTCGGGAAAGGGTGACCATCATATTTTACACCCAGGACAGATAATCTCTCAGGAAAGGGTGACCATAATATTTTACACCCAGGACAGAGAATCCCTCGGGAAAGGGTCACCATAACATTTTACACCAGGACAGAGAATCGTTCAGGAAAGGGTGACCATAATATTTTACACACAGAGCAGGGAATCCCTTGGGATAGAGTGATCATAATATTTTACACCCAGGACAGAGAATCCCTCGGGAAAGGGTGACCATAACATTTTACCACCAGGGCAGAGAATCCCTCGGGAAAGGGTGACCATAATATTTTACACCCAGGACAGATAATCCTTCGGGAAAGAGTGACCATAATATTTTACACCCAGGACAGATAATCCCTTGGGAAAGGGTGACCATAATATTTTACACACAGGACAGAGAATCCCTCAGGAAAGGGTCACCATAATATTTTACACCAGGACAGAGAATCCCTCGGGAAAGGGTCACCATAATATTTTACACCCAGGACAGAGAATCCCTCGGGAAAGGGTGACCATAATATTTTACACACAGGACAGAGAATCCCTCAGGAAAGGGTCACCATAATATTTTACACCAGGACAGAGAATCCCTCGGGAAAGGGTCACCATAATATTTTACACCCAGGACAGAGAATCCCTCGGGAAAAGGTGACCATAATATTTTACACCCAGGACAGAGAATCCCTCGGGAAAGGGTCTCCATAATATTTTTCACCCAGGAGAGAGAATCGTTCAGGAAAGAGTGACCATAATATTTTACACCCAGGACAGAGAATCCCTCGGGAAAGGGAGACCATAATATTTTACACCCAGGACAGAGAATCCTTCGGGAAAGGGTGACCATAATATTTTATACACAGGACAGAGAATCGTTCAGGAAAGGGTGACCATCATATTTTACACCCAGGACAGAGAATCGTTCAGGAAAGGGTGACCATAATATTTTACACACAGGGCAGAGAATCCCTCGGGAAAGGGTCACCATAATATTTTACACACAGGAGAGAGAATCCCTTGGGAAAGGGTGACCATAATATTTTACACACAGGGCAGGGAATCCCTCGGGAAAGGGTGACCATAATATTTTACACCCAGGACAGATAATCTCTCAGGAAAGGGTGACCATAATATTTTACACCCAGGACAGAGAATCCCTCGGGAAAGGGTCACCATAACATTTTACACCAGGACAGAGAATCGTTCAGGAAAGGGTGACCATAATATTTTACACACAGAGCAGGGACTCCCTCGGGAAAGAGTGACCATAATATTTAACCCCCAGGACAGAGAATCCCTTGGGAAAGGGTGACCATAACATTTTACCACCAGGGCAGAGAATCCTTCGAGAAAGGGTCACCATAATATTTTACACCCAGGACAGAGAATCCCTGGGGAAAGGGTGACCATAATATTTTACACCCAGGACAGAGAATCCCTCGGGAAAGGGTGACCATAATATTTTACACCCAGGACAGAGAATCCCTCGGGAAAGGGTCAACATAATATTTTACACACAGGGCAGAGAATTCCTCCGGAAAGGGTGACCATAATATTTTACACCCAGGACAGAGAATCCCTCGGGAAAGGGTGACCATAATATTTTACACCCAGGACAGAGAATCCCTCGGGAAAGGGTGACCATAATATTTTACACCCAGGACAGAGAATCCCTCGGGAAAGGGTGACCATAATATTTTACACCCAGGACAGAGAATCCCTCGGGAAAGGGTGACCATAATATTTTACACCCAGGACAGAGAATGCCTCGGGAAAGAGTGACCATAATATTTTACACCCAGGACAGAGAATCCTTTGGGAAAGGGTCACCATAATATTTTATACCCAGGACAGAGAATCCCTCGGGAAAGGGTCTCCATAATATTTTTCACACAGGAGAGAGAATCCTTCGGGAAAGGGTGACCATAATATTTTACACCCAGGACAGAGAATCCCTCGGGAAAGGGTCACCATAATATTTTACACACAGGGCAGAGAATCACTTGGGAAAGGGTGACCATAATATTTTACACACAGGGCAGGGAATCCCTCGGGAAAGGGTGACCATCATATTTTACACCCAGGACAGATAATCTCTCAGGAAAGGGTGACCATAATATTTTACACCCAGGACAGAGAATCCCTCGGGAAAGGGTCACCATAACATTTTACACCAGGACAGAGAATCGTTCAGGAAAGGGTGACCATAATATTTTACACACAGAGCAGGGAATCCCTCGGGAAAGAGTGACCATAATATTTAACCCCCAGGACAGAGAATCCCTTGGGATAGAGTGACCATAATATTTTACACCCAGGACAGAGAATCCCTCGGGAAAGGGTGACCATAACATTTTACACCCAGGACAGAGAATCCCTTGGGAAAGGGTGACCATAATATTTTACACCCAGGACAGAGAATCCCTCGGGAAAGGGTGACCATAATATTTTACACCAAGGACAGAGAATTCTTCGGGAAAGGGTGACCATAATATTTTACACCCAGGACAGATAATCCTTCGGGAAAGAGTGACCATAATATTTTACACCCAGGACAGAGAATCCCTCGGGAAAGGGTGACCATAATATTTTACACCCAGGACAGAGAATCCCTCGGGAAAGGGTGACCATAATATTTTACACCCAGGACAGAGAATCCCTCGGGAAAGGGTCAACATAATATTTTACACACAGGGCAGAGAATCCCTCCGGAAAGGGTGACCATAATATTTTACACCCAGGACAGAGAATCCCTTGGGAAAGGGTGACCATAATATTTTACACCCAGGACAGAGAATCCCTCGGGAAAGGGTGACCATAATATTTTACACCCAGGACAGAGAATCCCTCGGGAAAGGGTGACCATAATATTTTACACCCAGGACAGAGAATCCCTCGGGAAAGGGTGACCATAATATTTTTCACCCAGGACAGAGAATGCCTCGGGAAAGAGTGACCATAATATTTTACACCCAGGACAGAGAATCCTTTGGGAAAGGGTCACCATAATATTTTATACACTGGACAGAGAATCCCTCGGGAAAAGGTGACCATAATATTTTACACCCAGGACAAAGAATCCCTCGGGAAAGGGTGACCATGATATTTTACACCCAGGACAGAGAATCCCTCGGGAAAGGGTGACCATAATATTTTACACCCAGGACAGAGAATCGTTCAGGAAAGAGTGACCATAATATTTTACACCCAGGACAGAGAATCCCTCGGGAAAGGGAGACCATAATATTTTACACCCAGGACAGAGAATCCTTCGGGAAAGGGTGACCATAATATTTTATACACAGGACAGAGAATCGTTCAGGAAAGGGTGACCATAATATTTTACACCCAGGACAGAGAATCGTTCAGGAAAGGGTGACCATAATATTTTACACACAGGGCAGAGAATCCCTCGGGAAAGGGTCACCATAATATTTTACACACAGGAGAGAGAATCCCTTGGGAAAGGGTGACCATAATATTTTACACACAGGGCAGGGAATCCCTCGGGAAAGGGTGACCATAATATTTTACACCCAGGACAGATAATCTCTCAGGAAAGGGTGACCATAATATTTTACACCCAGGACAGAGAATCCCTCGGGAAAGGGTCACCATAACATTTTACACCAGGACAGAGAATCGTTCAGGAAAGGGTGACCATAATATTTTACACACAGAGCAGGGACTCCCTCGGGAAAGAGTGACCATAATATTTAACCCCCAGGACAGAGAATCCCTTGGGATAGAGTGACCATAATATTTTACACCCAGGACAGAGAATCCCTCGGGAAAGGGTGACCATAACATTTTACCACCAGGGCAGAGAATCCCTCGGGAAAGGGTGACCATAATATTTTACACCCAGGACAGATAATCCCTCGGGAAGGGGTGACCATAATATTTTACACCCAGGACAGAGAATCCTTCGGGAAAGGGTGAACATAATATTTTACACCCAGGACAGAGATTCCTTCGGGAAAGGGTCACCATAATATTTTACACACACGGCAGAGAATCCCTCAGGAAAGGGTGATCATAATATTTTACACCCAGGACAGAGAATCCCTCGGGAAAGGGTGACCATAATATTTTACACACAGGACAGAGAATCCTTTGGGAAACAGTGACCATAATATTTTACACCCAGGACAGAGGATCCTTCGGGAAAGTGAGACCATAATATTTTATACACAGGACAGAGAATCCCTCGGGAAAGAGTGACCATAATATTTTACACCCAGGACAGAGAATCCCTCAGGAAAGAGTGACCATAATATTTTACACCCAGGACAGAGAATCCTTCGAGAAAGGGTCACCATAATATTTTACACCCAGGACAGAGAATCCCTGGGGAAAGGGTGACCATAATATTTTACACCCAGGACAGAGAATCCCTCGGGAAAGGGTGACCATAATATTTTACACACAGGGCAGAGAATCCCCCGGGAAAGGGTGACCATAATATTTTACCTCCAGGGCAGAGAATCCCTCGGGAAAGGGTGACCATAATATTTTACACCCAGGACAGATAATCCCTCGGGAAAGGGTGACCATAATATTTTACACACAGGACAGAGAATCCCTCGGGAAAGGGTGACCATAATATTTTACACCCAGGACAGAGAATCCCTCGGGAAAGGGTGACCATAATATTTTACACCCAGGACAGAGAATCCCTCGGGAAAGGGTCAACATAATATTTTACACACAGGGCAGAGAATCCCTCCGGAAAGGGTGACCATAATATTTTACACCCAGGACAGAGAATCCCTTGGGAAAGGGTGACCATAATATTTTACACCCAGGACAGAGAATCCCTCAGGAAAGTGTGACCATAATATTTTACACCCAGGACAGAGAATCCCTCGGGAAAGGGTGACCATAATATTTTACACCCAGGACAGAGAATCCCTCGGGAAAGGGTGACCATAATATTTTACACCCAGGACAGAGAATGCCTCGGGAAAGAGTGACCATAATATTTTACACCCAGGACAGAGAATCCTTTGGGAAAGGGTCACCATAATATTTTATACACTGGACAGAGAATCCTACGGGAAAGGGTGACCATAATATTTTACACACAGGGCAGAGAATCCCTCGGGAAAGGGTCTCCATAATATTTTACACACAGTAGAGAGAATCCTTCGGGAAAGGGTGACCATAATATTTTACACCCAGGACAGAGAATCCCTCGGGAATGGGTCACCATAATATTTTACACACAGGGCAGAGAATCCCTTGGGAAAGGGTGACCATAATATTTTACACACAGGGCAGGGAATCCCTCGGGAAAGGGTGACCATCATATTTTACACCCAGGACAGATAATCTCTCAGGAAAGGGTGACCATAATATTTTACACCCAGGACAGAGAATCCCTCGGGAAAGAGTGACCATAATATTTAACCCCCAGGACAGAGAATCCCTTGGGATAGAGTGATCATAATATTTTACACCCAGGACAGAGAATCCCTCGGGAAAGGGTGACCATAATATTTTACACCCAGGACAGATAATCCTTCGGGAAAGAGTGACCATAATATTTTACACCCAGGACAGATAATCCCTTGGGAAAGGGTGACCATAATATTTTACACCCAGCACAGAATCCTTCGGGAAAGGGTCACCATAATATTTTACACCCAGGACAGAGAATCCTTCGGGAAAGGGTCACCATAATATTTTACACCCAGGACAGAGAATCCCTCGGGAAAGGGTGACCATGATATTTTACACACAGGACAGAGAATCCCTTGGGAAAGGGTGACCATAATATTTTACACACAGGACAGAGAATCCCTCAGGAAAGGGTCACCATAATATTTTACACCAGGACAGAGAATCCCTCGGGAAAGGGTCACCATAATATTTTACACCCAGGACAGAGAATCCCTCGGGAAAAGGTGACCATAATATTTTACACCCAGGACAGAGAATCCCTCGGGAAAGGGTGACCATGATATTTTACACCCAGGACAGAGAATCCCTCGGGAAAGGGTGACCATAATATTTTACACCCAGGACAGAGAATCGTTCAGGAAAGAGTGACCATAATATTTTACACCCAGGACAGAGAATCCCTCGGGAAAGGGAGACCATAATATTTTACACCCAGGACAGAGAATCCTTCGGGAAAGGGTGACCATCATATTTTACACCCAGGACAGAGAATCGTTCAGGAAAGGGTGACCATAATATTTTACACACAGGGCAGAGAATCCCTCGGGAAAGGGTCACCATAATATTTTACACACAGGAGAGAGAATCCCTTGGGAAAGGGTGACCATAATATTTTACACACAGGGCAGGGAATCCCTCGGGAAAGGGTGACCATAATATTTTACACCCAGGACAGATAATCTCTCAGGAAAGGGTGACCATAATATTTTACACCCAGGACAGAGAATCCCTCGGGAAAGGGTCACCATAACATTTTACACCAGGACAGAGAATCGTTCAGGAAAGGGTGACCATAATATTTTACACACAGTTCAGGGACTCCCTCGGGAAAGAGTGACCATAATATTTAACCCCCAGGACAGAGAATCCCTTGGGATAGAGTGACCATAATATTTTACACCCAGGACAGAGAATCCCTCGGGAAAGGGTGACCATAACATTTTACCACCAGGGCAGAGAATCCCTCGGGAAAGGGTGACCATAATATTTTACACCCAGGACAGATAATCCCTCGGGAAGGGGTGACCATAATATTTTACACCCAGGACAGAGAATCCTTCGGGAAAGGGTGAACATAATATTTTACACCCAGGACAGAGATTCCTTCGGGAAAGGGTGACCATAATATTTTATACACAGGACAGAGAATCGTTCGGGAAAGGGTCACCATAATATTTTACACACACGGCAGAGAATCCCTCAGGAAAGGGTGATCATAATATTTTACACCCAGGACAGAGAATCCTTCGGGAAAGTGAGACCATAATATTTTATACACAGGACAGAGAATCCCTCGGGAAAGAGTGACCATAATATTTTACACCCAGGACAGAGAATCCCTCAGGAAAGAGTGACCATAATATTTTACACCCAGGACAGAGAATCCTTCGAGAAAGGGTGACCATAATATTTTTCACCCAGGACAGAGAATCCCTCGGGAAAGGGTGACCATAATATTTTACACACAGGGCAGAGAATCCCCTGGGAAAGGGTGACCATAATATTTTACCTCCAGGGCAGAGAATCCCTCGGGAAAGGGTGACCATAATATTTTACACCCAGGACAGATAATCCCTCGGGAAAGGGTGACCATAATATTTTACACACAGGACAGAGAATCCCTCGGGAAAGGGTGACCATAATATTTTACACCCAGGACAGAGAATCCCTCGGGAAAGGGTGACCATAATATTTTACACCCAGGACAGAGAATCCTTCGAGAAAGGGTGACCATAATATTTTTCACCCAGGACAGAGAATCCCTCGGGAAAGGGTGACCATAATATTTTACACACAGGGCAGAGAATCCCCTGGGAAAGGGTGACCATAATATTTTACCTCCAGGGCAGAGAATCCCTCGGGAAAGGGTGACCATAATATTTTACACCCAGGACAGATAATCCCTCGGGAAAGGGTGACCATAATATTTTACACACAGGACAGAGAATCCCTCGGGAAAGGGTGACCATAATATTTTACACCCAGGACAGAGAATCCCTCGGGAAAGGGTGACCATAATATTTTACACCCAGGACAGATAATCCCTCGGGAAAGGGTGACCATAATATTTTACACCCAGGACAGAGAATCCTTCGGGAAAGGATGACCATAATATTTTATACACAGGACAGAGAATCGTTCAGGAAAGGGTGACCATAATATTTTACACACAGGGCAGGGAATCCCTCGGGAAAGGGTGACCATAATATTTTACCCCCAGGGCAGAGAATCCCTCAGGAAAGGGTGATCCTAATATTTTACACCCAGGACAGATAATCCCTCGGGAAAGGGTGACCATAATATTTTACACACAGGACAGAGAATCCCTCAGGAAAGGGTCACCATAATATTTTACACACAGGACAGAGAATCCTTCGGGAAAGGGTCACCATAATATTTTACACCCAGGACAGATAATCCCTCGGGAAAGGGTGACCATAATATTTTACACCCAGGACAGATAATCCCTCGGGAAAGGGTGACCATAATATTTTACACCCAGGACAGAGAATCCTTCGGGAAAGGATGACCATAATATTTTATACACAGGACAGAGAATCGTTCAGGAAAGGGTGACCATAATATTTTACACACAGGGCAGGGAATCCCTCGGGAAAGGGTGACCATAATATTTTACCCCCAGGGCAGAGAATCCCTCAGGAAAGGGTGATCCTAATATTTTACACCCAGGACAGATAATCCCTCGGGAAAGGGTGACCATAATATTTTACACACAGGACAGAGAATCCCTCAGGAAAGGGTCACCATAATATTTTACACACAGGACAGAGAATCCTTCGGGAAAGGGTCACCATAATATTTTAGTGTTTGCAAATGAAATTTCGGATCTTAAATCTAAATAAAGGAACTGATGGGGAATTAGGAAAATATGGTTGAAGTCTAACTGGACTGGGAGAGAGAACACGTGTGAACGAGAAAGGGGCCATGCCTTATATCAGAAGGAAAACACGACAATCTCTAATAAATGCTAACACGACAGTTAGAAAATAATGACGGTCCTGGGCAGTATCAATGTGGATTGTTTAAAGGGCCATCAAGTTTCACACATTTGTTGAACTTGTTTTGAGGTTGTCACTAGCAGATTAGAGGAAACCAGTGGATTCATTTCATTGAGACTTTCAGAAGTTTTCCAATGGAGTCTGACGCAAAGGCGAAGCCAATGTAATTACGATCACATGGGACTGAGGGAGAGATTATACTGGCCCCTGGAATGAAAACCAGCTGGAAAAGGACAGCAAGTAGAACGTAGGAGAAATGGATCAATCTTTAATGAGTAAACTTTGACCAGTGGGGTCTCCAGGGATTGGATTTATTTACAATTCATATCAACGATTTGGCCGTCAGAATTAAATACAATATTTTCAAAAGGTTTGCAGATGGCTCAGAGCTGGGCGGGACTGAGCCATAAGGGGACGCAAAGACACTGAAGAGATTTGAACAGACTATGTAGTGTAGAATTAATGGACCTGAGCGCTTGGTACAGAATTCTTTGAAGTTGGTGTCACAGGTAGCCAGGCTGGTAAAGAAGGTATTAGTATATTCGACTCCTTTGAGTATAGGAGTTGGGACGTCGAGTTGAGGTTGTACAGGACGTGGGTGAGACCTCTTCTAGAATATTGCGTCCAGTTCTGGTCACCCCGTTACAGGAAGGATATTATCACACTGGAGAAGGTTCAGAAGAGATTTACCAGGAGGGTGTGCCCATAATGGAGGGTTTAAGGTATCAAAATAGACAGGAGAACAATGGGCCTTGTTTCCACCTGGAGATTGAGGGGTTGACCTTGTAGAGGTTTATAAAATCATGAAGGGGGTAGGCAAAGTGAATGACAAGAGTCTTTCCCTAGGATGGCCAAAGTTCAAATCTAGGGGGCTTATTTTTAGTGGTGACAGGGGAAAGATTGGGGAAAAAAAGATAGGGGGGTGTGAGGCAATGTTATTTATTTTACACAGAGAGTGGTTTGTGTACGGAATGAACTTCATGAGGTACCATGACAACGTTTAAAAGGTTGTTGGAGGGATGTGGGCCAGGAGCAGGCAGGTGGGACTGGTTTAGCTTGGGACCATGGTCAGCATGGAGGGGTTGGAACGAAGGGTCTGTTACCGTGCTGGATGAGTCGGCAAACATTTCACAGATGGGATACAACAGTTAGCCACGGCAGATCATCCATCTTAGTCAGAAAAACGACCGTTTCTGAAACTGGGAGGGCGGGGGGGGGTTGCCAGGAAGGGCTGAATGACAGAAAGAGCAGGGAGGCCCTGGTTCAGGAGCTCCTGAAAGGTAACTTACAGTCACAGCAAGTCATGAACAAGGTAAATGGGATGTTGTCCTTTATTACAGGAGGATGAGAGGACAGCAACAAAGGCACAACCATAATGAGAGCCTTGGCGAGACCGGAACGGGAGATGGAGTCCAGTTTTGGTCACCGATCCCTGGGATGGAGGAGAGTGTGAATGGATAGGGACCCCCAGACCGATCCCTGGGATAGAGGGGGTAGAGTGAATGGATAGGGACCCCCAGACCGATCCCTGGGATGGAGGAGAGAGTGAATGGATAGGGACCCCCAGACCGATCCCTAGGATGGAGGAGAGTGAATGGATAGGGACCCCCAGACAGATCCCTGGAATGGAGGGGAGAGTGTGAATGGATAGGGACCCCCAGACCGATCCCTGGGATGGAGGGGAGAGTGTGAATGGATAGGGACCCCCAGACCGATCCCTGGGATGGAGGGGAGAGTGAATGGATAGGGACCCCCAGACCGATCCCTGGGATGGAGGGGAGAGTGTGAATGGATAGGGACCCCCAGACCGAGCCCTGGGATGGAGGGGAGTGAATGGATAGGGACCCCCAGACCGATCCCTGGGATGGAGGGGAGAGTGAATGGATAGGGACCCCCAGACCGAACCCTGGGATGGAGGGGAGAGTGAATGGATAGGGACCCCCTGACCGATCCCTGGGATGGAGGGGAGAGTGAATGGATAGGGACCCCCAGACCGATCCCTGGGATGGAGGAGAGTGTGAATTGATAGGGACCCCCAGACCAATGCCTGGGATGGAGGGGAGAGTGAATGGATAGGGACCCCCAGACCGATGCCTGGGATGGAGGAGTGTGACTGGATAGGGACCCCCAGACCGATCCCTGGGATGGAGGGGAGAGTGAATGGATAGGAACCCCCAGACCGATCCCTGGGATGGAGGAGTGTGACTGGATAGGGACCCCCAGACCGATCCCTGGGATGGAGGGGAGAGTGAATGGATAGGGACCCCCAGACCGATCCCTGGGATGGAGGGGAGAGTGAATGGATAGGGACACGGAGACCGATCCCTGGGATGGAGGGGAGAGTGAATGGATAGGGACCCCCAGACCGATCCCTGGGATGGAGGAGTGTGACTGGATAGGGACCCCCAGACCGATCCCTGGGATGGAGGAGTGTGACTGGATAGGGACCCCCAGACCGATCCCTGGGATGGAGGGGAGAGTGAATGGATAGGGACCCCCAGACCGATCCCTGGGATGGAGGAGAGTGTGTGAATGGATAGGGACCCCCAGACCGATCCCTGGGATAGAGGGGAGAGAGTGAATGGATAGGGACCCCCAGACCGATCCCTGGGATGGAGGGGAGAGCGAATGGATAGGGACCCCCAGACCGATCCCTGGGATGGAGGAGAGTGTGAATGGATAGGGACCCCCAGACCGATCCCTGGGATGGAGGGGAGAGAGTGAATGGATAGGGACCCCCAGACCGATCCCTGGGATGGAGGGGAGAGTGAATGGATAGGGACACGGAGACCGATCCCTGGGATGGAGGGGAGAGTGAATGGATAGGGACCCCCAGACCGATCCCTGGGATGGAGGAGTGTGACTGGATAGGGACCCCCAGACCGATCCCTGGGATGGAGGAGTGTGACTGGATAGGGACCCCCAGACCGATCCCTGGGATGGAGGGGAGAGTGAATGGATAGGGACCCCCAGACCGATCCCTGGGATGGAGGAGAGTGTGTGAATGGATAGGGACCCCCAGACCGATCCCTGGGATAGAGGGGAGAGAGTGAATGGATAGGGACCCCCAGACCGATCCCTGGGATGGAGGGGAGAGCGAATGGATAGGGACCCCCAGACCGATCCCTGGGATGGAGGAGAGTGTGAATGGATAGGGACCCCCAGACCGATCCCTGGGATGGAGGGGAGAGAGTGAATGGATAGGGACCCCCAGACCGATCCCTGGGATGGAGGGGAGAGAGTGAATGGATAGGGACCCCCAGACCGATCCCTGGGATGGAGGAGAGTGTGAATGGATAGGGACCCCCAGACCGATCCCTGGGATGGAGGGGAGAGTGTGAATGGATAGGGACCCCCAGACCGATCCCTGGGATGGAGGGGAGTGTGAATGGATAGGGACCCCCAGACCGATCCCTGGGATGGAGGAGAGTGTGAATGGATAGGCACCCCCAGACCGATCCCTGGGATGGAGGAGAGTGTGAATGGATAGGGACCCCCAGACAGATCCCTGGGATGGAGGGGAGTGAATGGATAGGGACCCCCAGACCGATCCCTGGGATGGAGGGGAGAGTGAATGGATAGGGACCCCCAGACCGATCCCAGGGATGGAGGGGAGAGAATGGATAGGGACCCCCAGACCGATCCCTGGGATGGAGGGGAGAGTGAATGGATAGGGACCCCCCAGACCGATCCCTGGGATAGAGGGGAGAGTGTGAATGGATAGGGACCCCCAGACCGATCCCTGGGATAGAGGGGGGAGAGTGAATGGATAGGGACCCCCAGACCGATCCCTGGGATGGAGGAGTGTGTGAATGGATAGGGACACCCAGACCGATCCCGAGGATGGAGGAGAGTGAATGGATAGGGACCCCCAGACCGATCCCTGGGATGGAGGGGAGAGTGTGAATGGATAGGGACCCCCAGACCGATCCCTGGGATAGAGGGGAGAGAGTGAATGGATAGGGACACGCAGACCGATCCCTGGGATGGAGGGGAGTGTGTGAATGGATAGGGACCCCCAGACTGATCCCTGGGATGGAGGGGAGAGTGAATGGATAGGGACCCCCAGACCGATCCCTGGGATGGAGGGGAGAGTGGGAATGGATAGGGACCCCCAGACCGATCCCTGGGATAGAGGGGAGAGAGTGAATGGATAGGGACACCCAGACCGATCCCTGGGATGGAGGGGAGAGTGAATGGATAGGGACCCCCAGACCGATCCCTGGGATGGAGGGGGGAGTGAATGGATAGGGACCCCCAGACCGATCCCTGGGATGGAGGGGAGAGTGTGAATGGATAGGGACCCCCACACCGATCCCTGGGATAGAGGGGAGAGAGTGAATGGATAGGGACACGGAGACCGATCCCTGGGATAGAGGGGAGAGTGAATGGATAGGGACCCCCAGACCGATCCTTGGGATGGAGGGGAGAGTGAATGGATAGGGACCCCCAGACCGTTCCCTGGGATGGAGGGGAGAGTGAATGGATAGGGAACCCCAGACCGATCCCTGGGATGGAGGAGAGTGTGAATGGATAGGGACCCCCAGACCGATCCCTGGGATGGAGGGGAGAGTGAATGGATAGGGACACCCAGACCGATCCCTGGGATGGAGGGGAGCGTGAATGGATAGGGAACCCCAGACCGATCCCTGGGATAGAGGGGAGTGTGAATGGATAGGGACCCCCAGACCGATCCCTGGCATGGAGGGGAGAGTGAATGGATAGGGACCCCCAGACCGATCCCTGGGATGGAGGGGAGAGTGAATGGATAGGGACCCCCAGACCGATCCCTGGGATGGAGGGGAGAGTGAATGGATAGGGACCCCCAGACCGATCCCTGGGATGGAGGGGAGAGTGTGAATGGATAGGGACCCCCAGACCGATCCCTGGGATGGAGGGGAGAGTGTGAATGGATAGGGACCCCCAGACCGATCCCTGGGATGGAGGAGGGTGTGAATGGATAGGGACCCTCAGACCGATCCCTGGGATAGAGGGGGGAGAGTGAATGGATAGGGACCCCCAGACCGATCCCTGGGATGGAGGGGAGAGTGAATGGATAGGGACCCCCAGACCGATCACTGGGATGGAGGGGAGAGTGTGAATGGAAAGGGACCCCCAGACCGAGCCCTGGGATGGAGGGGAGAGTGTGAATGGAAAGGGACCCCCAGACCGAGCCCTGGGATGGAGGGGGGAGTGAATGGATAGGGACCCCCAGACCGATCCCTGGGATGGAGGGGAGAGTGAATGGATAGGGACCCCCAGACCGATGCCTGGGATGGAGGGGAGTGAATGGATAGGGACCCCCAGACCGATCCCTGGGATGGAGGGGAGAGTGTGAATGGATAGGGACCCCCAGACCGATCCCTGGGATGGAGGAGAGTGTGAATGGATAGGGACCCCCAGACCGATCCCTGGGATGGAGGGGAGAGTGAATGGATAGGGACCCCCAGACCGATCCCTGGGATGGAGGGGAGAGTGAATGGATAGGGACCCCCAGACCGATCCCTGGGATGGAGGGGAGAGTGTGAATGGATAGGGACCCCCAGACCGATCCCTGGGATGGAGGAGAGTGTGAATGGATAGGGACCCCCAGACCGATCCCTGGGATGGAGGGGAGAGTGTGAATGGATAGGGACCCCCAGACCGATCCCTGGGATGGAGGGGAGAGTGAATGGATAGGGACCCCCAGACCGATGCCTGGGATGGAGGGGAGTGAATGGATAGGGACCCCCAGACCGATCCCTGGGATGGAGGAGAGTGCGAATGGATAGGGACCCCCAGACCGATCCCTGGGATGGAGGGGAGAGTGAATGGATAGGGACCCCCAGACCGATCCCTGGGATGGGGGAGAGAGTGAATGGATAGGGACCCCCAGACCGATCCCTGGGATGGAGGGGAGAGTGAATGGATAGGGACCCCCAGACCGATCCCTGGGATGGAGGAGAGAGTGAATGGATAGGCACCCCCAGACCGATCCCTGGGATGGAGGAGAGTGAATGGATAGGCACCCCCAGACCGATCCCTGGGATAGAGGGGAGAGTGAATGGATAGGGACCACCAGACCGATCCCTGGGATGGAGGAGAGTGAATGGATAGGGACCCCCAGACCGATCCCTGGGATGGAGGGGAGAGTGAATGGATAGGGACCCCCAGACCGATCCCTGGGATAGAGGGGAGAGAGTGAATGGATAGGGACCCCCAGACCGATCCCTGGGATGGAGGGGAGAGTGAATGGATAGGGACCCCCAGAACGATCCCTGGGATGGAGGGGAGAGTGAATGGATAGGGACCACCAGACCGATCCCTGGGATAGAGGGGAGAGAGTGAATGGATAGGGACCCCCAGACCGATCCCTGGGATAGAGGGGAGAGTGAATGGATAGGGACCCCCAGACCGATCCCTGGGATGGAGGGGAGAGTGAATGGATAGGGACCCCCAGACCGATCCCTGGGATGGAGGGGAGAGTGAATGGATAGGGACCCCCAGACCGATCCCTGGGATGGAGGGGAGAGTGTGAATGGATAGGGACCCCCAGACCGATCCCTGGGATAGAGGGGAGAGAGTGAATGGATAGGGACACGGAGACCGATCCCTGGGATGGAGGGGAGTGTGAATGGATAGGGACCCCCAGACCGATCCCTGGGATAGAGGGGAGAGAGTGAATGGATAGGGACCCCCAGACCGATCCCTGGGATGGAGGGGAGAGTGAATGGATAGGGAACCCCAGACCGATCCCTGGGATGGAGGGGAGAGTGAATGGATAGGGACCCCCAGACCGATCCCTGGCATGGAGGGGAGAGTGAATGGATAGGGACCCCCAGACCGATCCCTGGGATAGAGGGGAGAGAGTGAATGGATAGGGACACGGAGACCGATCCCTGGGATGGAGGGGAGTGTGAATGGATAGGGACCCCCAGACCGATCCCTGGGATGGAGGGGGGAGTGAATGGGTAGGGACCCCCAGACCGATCCCTGGGATGGAGGGGAGAGTGAATGGATAGGGACCCCCAGACCGATCCCTGGCATGGAGGGGAGAGTGAATGGATAGGGACCCCCAGACCGATCCCTGGGATGGAGGGGAGAGTGTGAATGGATAGGGACCCCCAGACCGATCCCTAGGATGGAGGAGAGTGAATGGATAGGGACCCCCAGACCGATCCCTGGGATGGAGGGGAGAGTGTGAATGGATAGGGACCCCCAGACCGAGCCCTGGGATGGAGGACAGTGTGAATGGATAGGGACCCCCAGACCGATCCCTGGCATGGAGGGGAGAGTGAATGGATAGGGACCCCCAGACCGATCCCTGGGATGGAGGGGAGAGCGAATGGATAGGGACCCCCAGACCGATCCCTGGGATGGAGGGGAGAGTGAATGGATAGGGACCCCCAGACCGATCCCTGGGATGGAGGGGAGAGTGAATGGATAGGGACCCCCAGACCGATCCCTGGGATGGAGGAGGGTGTGAATGGATAGGGACCCCCAGACCGATCCCTGGGATAGAGTGGAGAGTGAATGGATCGGGACCCCCAGACCGATCCCTGGGATAGAGGGGGGAGAGTGAATGGGTTGGGACCCCCAGACCGATCCCTGGGATAGAGGGGGGAGAGTGAATGGATAGGGACCCCCAGACCGATCCCTGGGATGGAGGGGAGAGTGAATGGATAGGGACCCCCCAGACCGATCCCTGGGATGGAGGGGAGAGTGAATGGATAGGGACCCCCAGACCGATCCCTGGGATGGAGGAGAGTGAATGGATAGGGACCCCCAGACCGATCCCTGGGATGGAGGGGAGAGAGTGAATGGATAGGGACCCCCAGACCGATCCCTGGGATGGAGGGAAGTGTGTATGGATAGGGACCCCCAGACCGATCCCTGGGATGGAGGAGAGTGTGAATGGATAGGGACCCCCAGACCGATCCCTGGGATGGAGGGCAGAGTGTGAATGGAAAGGGACCCCCAGACCGATCCCTGGGATGGAGGGGAGAGTGTGAATGGATAGGGACCCCCAGACCGATCCCTGGGATAGAGGGGAGAGTGAATGGATAGGGACCCCCAGACCGATGCCTGGGATGGAGGGGAGTGAATGGATAGGGACCCCCAGACCGATCCCTGGGATGGAGGAGAGTGCGAATGGATAGGGACCCCCAGACCGATCCCTGGGATGGAGGGGAGAGAATGGATAGGGACCCCCAGACCGATCCCTGGGATGGAGGGGAGAGTGAATGGAGAGGGACCCCCAGACCGATCCCTGGGATGGAGGGGAGTGTGAATGGATAGGGACCTCCAGACCGATTCCTGGGATAGAGGGGAGAGTGAATGGATAGGGACCCCCAGACCGATCCCTGGGAAGGAGGAGAGTGAATGGATAGGGACCACCAGACCGATCCCTGGGATAGAGGGGAGAGAGTGAATGGATAGGGACCCCCAGACCGATCCCTGGGAAGGAGGAGAGTGAATGGATAGGGACCCCCAGACCGATCCCTGGGATGGAGGAGAGAGTGAATGGATAGGGAACCCCAGACCGATCCCTGGGATGGAGGGGAGTGAATGGATAGGGACCCCCAGACCGATCCCTGGGATGGAGGAGAGTGAATGGATAGGGACCACCAGACCGATACCTGGGATAGAGGGGAGAGAGTGAATGGATAGGGACACGCAGACCGATCCCTGGGATGGAGGGGAGAGTGAATGGATAGGGACCCCAGGCCGATCCCTGGGATGGAGGGGAGAGTGAATGGATAGGGACCCCCAGACCGATCCCTGGGATGGAGGGGAGAGTGAATGGATAGGGACCCCCAGACCGAGTCCTGGGATGGAGGGGAGAGTGAATGGATAGGGACCCCCAGACCGAGTCCTGGGATGGAGGGGAGAGTGAATGGATAGGGACCCCCAGACCGATCCCTGGGATCGTGGAGAGTGTGAATGGATAGGGACCCCCAGACCGATGCCTGGGATGGAGGAGAGTGTGAATGGATAGGGACCCCCAGACCGTTCCCTGGGATAGAGGGGAGAGTGAATGGATAGGGACCCCCAGACCGATCCCTGGGATGGAGGGGAGAGTGAATGGATAGGGACTCCCAGACAGATCCCTGGGATGGAGGGGAGAGTGAATGGATAGGGACCCCCAGACCGATCCCTGGGATGGAGGGGAGAGTGAATGGATAGGGACCCCCAGACCGATCCCTGGGATAGAGGGGAGAGTGAATGGATAGGGACCCCCAGACCGATCCCTGGGATGGAGGGGAGTGTGAATGAATAGGGACCCCCAGACCGATCCCTGGGATGGAGGAGAGTGTGAATGGATAGGGACCCCCAGACCGATCCCTGGGATGGAGGGGAGAGTGAATGGATAGGGACCCCCAGACCGATCCCTGGGATGGAGGGGAGAGTGTGAATGGATAGGGACCCCCAGACCGATCCCTGGGATGGAGGGGAGTGTGAATGGATAGGGACCCCCACACCGATCCCTGGGATGGAGGGGAGAGTGTGAATGGATAGGGACCCCCAGACCGATCCCTGGGATCGTGGAGAGTGTGAAAGGATAGGGACCCCCAGACCGATCCCTGGGATCGTGGAGAGTGTGAATGGATAGGGACCCCCAGACCGATCCCTGGGATGGAGGGGAGAGTGAATGGATAGGGACCCCCAGACCGATCCCTGGGATGGAGGAGAGTGTGAATGGATAGGGACCCCCAGACCGATCCCTGGGATAGAGGGGAGAGTGAATGGATAGGGACCCCCAGACCGATCCCTGGGATAGAGGGGAGAGTGAATGGATAGGGACCCCCAGACCGATCCCTGGGATGGAGGGGAGTGTGAATGGATAGGGACCCCCAGACCGATCCCTGGGATGGAGGGGAGAGTGTGAATGGATAGGGACCCCCAGACCGATCCCTGGGATGGAGGAGAGTGAATGGATAGGGACCCCCAGACTGATCCCTGGGATGGAGGAGAGAGTGAATGGATAGGGACCCCCAGACCGATCACTGGGATGGAGGGGAGAGTGAATGGATAGGGACCCCCAGACCGATCCCTGGGATAGAGGGGGGAGAGTGAATGCATAGGGACCCCCAGACCGATCCCTGGGATAGAGGGGAGAGAGTGAATGGATAGGGACCCCCAGACCGATCCCTGGGATGGAGGGGAGAGTGTGAATGGATAGGGACCCCCAGACCGATCCCTGGGATGGAGGGGAGAGTGTGAATGGATAGGGACCCCCAGACCGATCCCTGGGATGGAGGGGAGAGTGTGAATGGATAGGGACCCCCAGACCGATCCCTGGGATGGAGGAGAGTGAATGGATAGGGACCCCCAGACCGATCCCTGGGATGGAGGGGAGAGTGTGAATGGATAGGGACCCCCAGACCGATCCCTGGGATAGAGGGGAGAGTGTGAATGGATAGGGACCCCCAGACCGATCCCTGGGATGGAGGGGAGAGTGTGAATGGATAGGGACCCCCAGACCGATCCCTAGGACGGAGGATAGAGTGAATGGATAGGGACCCCCAGACCGATCCCTGGGATGGAGGGGAGAGTGTGAATGGATAGGGACCCCCAGACCGATCACTGGGATGGAGGAGAGTGTGAATGGATAGGGACCCCCAGACCGATCCCTGGGATGGAGGGGAGAGTGAATGGATAGGGACCCCCAGACCGATCCCTGGGATGGAGGGGAGAGTGTGAATGGATAGGGACCCCGAGACCGATCCCTGGGATGGAGGGGAGTGTGAATGGATAGGGACCCCCAGACCGATCACTGGGATGGAGGGGAGAGTGAATGGATAGGGACCCCCAGACCGATCCCTGGGATAGAGGGGGGAGAGTGAATGCATAGGAACCCCCAGACCGATCCCTGGGATAGAGGGGAGAGAGTGAATGGATAGGGACCCCCAGACCGATCCCTGGGATGGAGGAGAGTGTGACTGGATAGGGACCCCCAGACCGATCACTGGGATGGAGGAGAGTGTGAATGGATAGGGACCCCCAGACCGATCCCTGGGATGGAGGGGAGTGAATGGATAGGGACCCCCAGACCGATCCCTGGGATGGAGGAGAGTGTGAATGGATAGGGACCCCCAGACCGATCCCTGGGATAGAGGGGAGAGAGTGAATGGATAGGGACCCCCAGACCGATCCCTGGGATGGAGGGGAGAGTGAATGGATAGGGACCCCCAGACCGATCCCTGGGATGGAGGGGAGAGTGTGAATGGATAGGGACCCCCAGACCGATCCCTGGGATGGAGGGGAGAGTGTGAATGGATAGGGACCCCCAGACCGATCCCTGGGATAGAGGGGAGAGAGTGAATGGATAGGGACCCCCAGACCGATCCCTGGGATGGAGGGGAGAGTGAATGGATAGGGACCCCCAGACCGATCCCTGGGATGGAGGGGAGAGTGAATGGATAGGGACCCCCAGACCGATCCCTGGGATGGAGGGGAGAGTGAATGGATAGGGACCCCCAGACCGATCCCTGGGATGGAGGGGAGAGTGAATGGATAGGGACCCCCAGACCGATCCCTGGGATGGAGGGGAGAGTGAACGGATAGGGACCCCCAGACCGATCCCTGGGATGGAGGGGAGAGTGTGACTGGATAGGGACCCCCAGACCGATCCCTGGGATAGAGGGGGGAGAGTGAATGGATAGGGACCCCCAGACCGAGCCCTGGGATGGAGGGGAGTGTGAATGGATAGGGACCCCCAGACCGATCCCTGGGATGGAGGGGAGAGTGAATGGATAGGGACCCCCAGACCGATCCCTGGGATGGAGGGGAGAGTGAATGGATAGGGACCCCCAGACCGATCCCTGGGATGGAGGGGAGAGTGAATGGATAGGGACCCCCAGACCGATCCCTGGGATGGAGGGGAGAGTGTGAATGGATAGGGACCCCCAGACCGATCCCTGGGATGGAGGGGAGAGTGTGAATGGATAGGGACCCCCAGACCGATCCCTGGGATGGAGGAGGGTGTGAATGGATAGGGACCCTCAGACCGATCCCTGGGATAGAGGGGGGAGAGTGAATGGATAGGGACCCCCAGACCGATCCCTGGGATGGAGGGGAGAGTGTGAATGGAAAGGGACCCCCAGACCGAGCCCTGGGATGGAGGGGAGAGTGTGAATGGAAAGGGACCCCCAGACCGAGCCCTGGGATGGAGGGGGGAGTGAATGGATAGGGACCCCCAGACCGATCCCTGGGATGGAGGGGAGAGTGTGAATGGATAGGGACCCCCAGACCGATCCCTGGGATGGAGGAGAGTGTGAATGGATAGGGACCCCCAGACCGATCCCTGGGATGGAGGGGAGAGTGTGAATGGATAGGGACCCCCAGACCGATCCCTGGGATGGAGGGGAGAGTGTGAATGGATAGGGACCCCCAGACCGATCCCTGGGATGGAGGGGAGAGTGTGAATGGATAGGGACCCCCAGACCGATCCCTGGGATGGAGGGGAGTGTGAATGGATAGGGACCCCCAGACCGATGCCTGGGATGGAGGGGAGTGAATGGATAGGGACCCCCAGACCGATCCCTGGGATGGAGGAGAGTGCGAATGGATAGGGACCCCCAGACCGATCCCTGGGATGGAGGGGAGAGTGAATGGATAGGGACCCCCAGACCGATCCCTGGGATGGAGGAGAGTGCGAATGGATAGGGACCCCCAGACCGATCCCTGGGATAGAGGGGAGAGTGTGAATGGATAGGGACCCCCAGACCGATCCCTGGGATGGAGGGGAGAGTGAATGGATAGGGAACCCCAGACCGATCCCTGGGATGGAGGAGAGTGAATGGATAGGGACCCCCAGACCGATCCCTGGGATGGGGGAGAGAGTGAATGGATAGGGACCCCCAGACCGATCCCTGGGATGGAGGAGAGAGTGAATGGATAGGCACCCCCAGACCGATCCCTGGGATGGAGGGGAGAGTGAATGGATAGGGACCCCCAGACCGATCCCTGGGATAGAGGGGAGAGAGTGAATGGATAGGGACCCCCAGACCGATCCCTGGGATGGAGGGGAGAGTGAATGGATAGGGACCCCCAGAACGATCCCTGGGATGGAGGGGAGAGTGAATGGATAGGGACCACCAGACCGATCCCTGGGATAGAGGGGAGAGAGTGAATGGATAGGGACCCCCAGACCGATCCCTGGGATAGAGGGGAGAGTGAATGGATAGGGACCCCCAGACCGATCCCTGGGATGGAGGGGAGAGTGAATGGATAGGGACCCCCAGACCGATCCCTGGGATGGAGGGGAGTGTGAATGGATAGGGACCCCCAGACCGATCCCTGGGATAGAGGGGGGAGAGTGAATGGATAGGGACCCCCAGACCGATCCCTGGGATGGAGGGGAGAGTGTGAATGGATAGGGACCCCCAGACCGATCCCTGGGATAGAGGGGAGAGAGTGAATGGATAGGGACACGGAGACCGATCCCTGGGATGGAGGGGAGTGTGAATGGATAGGGACCCCCAGACCGATCCCTGGGATAGAGGGGAGAGAGTGAATGGATAGGGACCCCCAGACCGATCCCTGGGATGGAGGGGAGAGTGAATGGATAGGGAACCCCAGACCGATCCCTGGGATGGAGGGGAGAGTGAATGGATAGGGACCCCCAGACCGATCCCTGGCATGGAGGGGAGAGTGAATGGATAGGGACCCCCAGACCGATCCCTGGGATAGAGGGGAGAGAGTGAATGGATAGGGACACGGAGACCGATCCCTGGGATGGAGGGGAGTGTGAATGGATAGGGACCCCCAGACCGATCCCTGGGATGGAGGGGGGAGTGAATGGGTAGGGACCCCCAGACCGATCCCTGGGATGGAGGGGAGAGTGAATGGATAGGGACCCCCAGACCGATCCCTGGCATGGAGGGGAGAGTGAATGGATAGGGACCCCCAGACCGATCCCTGGGATGGAGGGGAGAGTGTGAATGGATAGGGACCCCCAGACCGATCCCTGGGATGGAGGGGGGAGTGAATGGGTAGGGACCCCCAGACCGATCCCTGGGATAGAGGGGGGAGAGTGAATGGATAGGGACCCCCAGACCGATCCCTGGGATGGAGGGGAGAGTGTGAATGGATAGGGACCCCCAGACCGAGCCCTGGGATGGAGGACAGTGTGAATGGATAGGGACCCCCAGACCGATCCCTGGCATGGAGGGGAGAGTGAATGGATAGGGACCCCCAGACCGATCCCTGGGATGGAGGGGAGAGCGAATGGATAGGGACCCCCAGACCGATCCCTGGGATGGAGGGGAGAGTGAATGGATAGGGACCCCCAGACCGATCCCTGGGATGGAGGAGAGAGTGAATGGATAGGGACCCCCAGACCGATCCCTGGGATGGAGGAGGGTGTGAATGGATAGGGACCCCCAGACCGATCCCTGGGATAGAGTGGAGAGTGAATGGATCGGGACCCCCAGACCGATCCCTGGGATAGAGGGGGGAGAGTGAATGGGTTGGGACCCCCAGACCGATCCCTGGGATAGAGGGGGGAGAGTGAATGGATAGGGACCCCCAGACCGATCCCTGGGATGGAGGGGAGAGTGAATGGATAGGGACCCCCAGACCGATCCCTGGGATGGAGGAGAGTGAATGGATAGGGACCCCCAGACCGATCCCTGGGATGGAGGGGAGAGTGAATGGATAGGGACCCCCAGACCGATCCCTGGGATGGAGGAGAGAGTGTGAATGGATAGGGACCCCCAGACCGATCCCTGGGATGGAGGGAAGTGTGTATGGATAGGGACCCCCAGACCGATCCCTGGGATGGAGGAGAGTGTGAATGGATAGGGACCCCCAGACCGATCCCTGGGATGGAGGGCAGAGTGTGAATGGAAAGGGACCCCCAGACCGATCCCTGGGATGGAGGGGAGAGTGTGAATGGATAGGGACCCCCAGACCGATCCCTGGGATAGAGGGGAGAGTGAATGGATAGGGACCCCCAGACCGATGCCTGGGATGGAGGGGAGTGAATGGATAGGGACCCCCAGACCGATCCCTGGGATGGAGGAGAGTGCGAATGGATAGGGACCCCCAGACCGATCGCTGGGATGGAGGGGAGAGTGAATGGATAGGGACCCCCAGACCGATCCCTGGGATGGAGGGGAGAGAATGGATAGGGACCCCCAGACCGATCCCTGGGATGGAGGAGAGAGTGAATGGATAGGGACCCCCAAACCGATCCCTGGAATGGAGGGGAGAGTGAATGGAGAGGGACCCCCAGACCGATCCCTGGGATGGAGGGGAGTGTGAATGGATAGGGACCTCCAGACCGATTCCTGGGATAGAGGGGAGAGTGAATGGATAGGGACCCCCAGACCGATCCCTGGGAAGGAGGAGAGTGAATGGATAGGGACCACCAGACCGATCCCTGGGATAGAGGGGAGAGAGTGAATGGATAGGGACCCCCAGACCGATCCCTGGGAAGGAGGAGAGTGAATGGATAGGGACCCCCAGACCGATCCCTGGGATGGAGGAGAGAGTGAATGGATAGGGAACCCCAGACCGATCCCTGGGATGGAGGGGAGTGAATGGATAGGGACCCCCAGACCGATCCCTGGGATGGAGGGGAGAGTGAATGGATAGGGACCCCCAGACCGAGTCCTGGGATGGAGGGGAGAGTGAATGGATAGGGACCCCCAGACCGAGTCCTGGGATGGAGGGGAGAGTGAATGGATAGGGACCCCCAGACCGATCCCTGGGATCGTGGAGAGTGTGAATGGATAGGGACCCCCAGACCGATGCCTGGGATGGAGGAGAGTGTGAATGGATAGGGACCCCCAGACCGTTCCCTGGGATAGAGGGGAGAGTGAATGGATAGGGACCCCCAGACCGATCCCTGGGATGGAGGAGAGTGTGAATGGATAGGGACTCCCAGACAGATCCCTGGGATGGAGGGGAGAGTGAATGGATAGGGACCCCCAGACCGATCCCTGGGATGGAGGGGAGAGTGAATGGATAGGGACCCCCAGACCGATCCCTGGGATGGAGGAGAGTGTGAATGGATAGGGACTCCCAGACAGATCCCTGGGATGGAGGGGAGAGTGAATGGATAGGGACCCCCAGACCGATCCCTGGGATGGAGGGGAGAGTGAATGGATAGGCACCCCCAGACCGATCCCTGGGATAGAGGGGAGAGTGAATGGATAGGGACCCCCAGACCGATCCCTGGGATGGAGGGGAGTGTGAATGAATAGGGACCCCCAGACCGATCCCTGGGATGGAGGAGAGTGTGAATGGATAGGGACCCCCAGACCGATCCCTGGGATGGAGGGGAGAGTGAATGGATAGGGACCCCCAGACCGATCCCTGGGATGGAGGGGAGTGTGAATGGATAGGGACCCCCACACCGATCCCTGGGATGGAGGGGAGAGTGTGAATGGATAGGGACCCCCAGACCGATCCCTGGGATCGTGGAGAGTGTGAATGGATAGGGACCCCCAGACCGATCCCTGGGATCGTGGAGAGTGTGAATGGATAGGGACCCCCAGACCGATCCCTGGGATGGAGGGGAGAGTGAATGGATAGGGACCCCCAGACCGATCCCTGGGATGGAGGAGAGTGTGAATGGATAGGGACCCCCAGACCGATCCCTGGGATGGAGGGGAGAGTGTGAATGGATAGGGACCCCCAGACCGATCCCTGGGATGGAGGGGAGTGTGAATGGATAGGGACCCCCAGACCGATCCCTGGGATGGAGGGGAGAGTGTGAATGGATAGGGACCCCCAGACCGATCCCTGGGATGGAGGAGAGTGAATGGATAGGGACCCCCAGACTGATCCCTGGGATGGAGGAGAGAGTGAATGGATAGGGACCCCCAGACCGATCACTGGGATGGAGGGGAGAGTGAATGGATAGGGACCCCCAGACCGATCCCTGGGATAGAGGGGGGAGAGTGAATGCATAGGGACCCCCAGACCGATCCCTGGGATAGAGGGGAGAGAGTGAATGGATAGGGACCCCCAGACCGATCCCTGGGATGGAGGGGAGAGTGTGAATGGATAGGGACCCCCAGACCGATCCCTGGGATGGAGGGGAGAGTGTGAATGGATAGGGACCCCCAGACCGATCCCTGGGATGGAGGGGAGAGTGTGAATGGATAGGGACCCCCAGACCGATCCCTGGGATGGAGGGGAGAGTGTGAATGGATAGGGACCCCCAGACCGATCCCTGGGATAGAGGGGAGAGTGTGAATGGATAGGGACCCCCAGACCGATCCCTGGGATGGAGGGGAGAGTATGAATGGATAGGGACCCCCAGACCGATCCCTAGGACGGAGGATAGAGTGAATGGATAGGGACCCCCAGACCGATCCCTGGGATGGAGGGGAGAGTGTGAATGGATAGGGACCCCCAGACCGATCCCTGGGATGGAGGGGAGAGTGTGAATGGATAGGGACCCCCAGACCGATCCCTGGGATGGAGGAGAGTGTGAATGGATAGGGACCCCGAGACCGATCCCTGGGATGGAGGGGAGTGTGAATGGATAGGGACCCCCAGACCGATCCCTGGGATGGAGGGGAGAGTGTGAATGGATTGGGACCCCCAGACCGATCCCTGGGATGGAGGGGAGAGTGTGAATGGATAGGGACCCCCAGACCGATCCCTGGGATGGAGGGGAGAGTGTGAATGGATAGGGACCCCCAGACCGATCCCTGGGATGGAGGGGAGAGTGTGAATGGATAGGGACCCCGAGACCGATGCCTGGGATGGAGGGGAGTGTGAATGGATAGGGACCCCCAGACCGATCACTGGGATGGAGGGGAGAGTGAATGGATAGGGACCCCCAGACCGATCCCTGGGATGGAGGGGAGAGTGAATGGATAGGGACCCCCAGACCGATCCCTGGGATAGAGGGGGGAGAGTGAATGCATAGGGACCCCCAGACCGATCCCTGGGATAGAGGGGAGAGAGTGAATGGATAGGGACCCCCAGACCGATCCCTGGGATGGAGGAGAGTGTGAATGGATAGGGACCCCCAGACCGATCCCTGGGATGGAGGGGAGAGTGAATGGATAGGGACCCCCAGACCGATCCCTGGGACGGAGGGGAGAGTGAATAGATAGGGACACGCAGACCGATCCCTGGGATGGAGGGGAGAGTGAATGGATAGGGACCCCCAGACCGATCCCTGGGATGGAGGAGAGTGTGAATGGATTGGGACCCCCAGACCGATCCCTGGGATGGAGGGGAGAGTGAATGGATAGGGACCCCCAGACCGATCCCTGGGATGGAGGGGAGAGAGTGAATGGATAGGGACCCCCAGACCTATCCCTGGGATGGAGGAGAGTGTGAATGGATAGGGACCCCCAGACCGATGCCTGGATGGAGGGGAGTGAATGGATAGGGACCCCCAGACCGATCCCTGGGATGGAGGAGAGTGTGAATGGATAGGGACCCCCAGACCGATCCCTGGGATAGAGGGGAGAGAGTGAATGGATAGGGACCCCCAGACCGATCCCTGGGATGGAGGGGAGAGTGAATGGATAGGGACCCCCAGACCGATCCCTGGGATGGAGGGGAGAGTGTGAATGGATAGGGACCCCCAGACCGATCCCTGGGATGGAGGGGAGTGTGTATGGATAGGGACCCCCAGACCGATCCCTGGGATGGAGGGGAGAGTGTGAATGGATAGGGACCCCCAGACCGATCCCTGGGATGGAGGAGAGTGAGTGAATGGATAGGGACCCCCAGACCGATCCCTGGGATGGAGGGGAGAGTGAATGGATAGGGACCCCCAGACCGATCCCTGGGATAAAGGGGAGAGTGAATGGATAGGGACCCCCAGACCGATCCCTGGGATAGAGGGGAGAGAGTGAATGGATAGGGACCCCCAGACCGATCCCTGGGATGGAGGGGAGAGTGAATGGATAGGGACCCCCAGACCGATCCCTGGGATGGAGGGGAGAGTGAATGGATAGGGACCCCCAGACCGATCCCTGGGATGGAGGGGAGAGTGAATGGATAGGGACCCCCAGACCGATCCCTGGGATGGAGGGGAGAGTGAATGGATAGGGACCCCCAGACCGATCCCTGGGATGGAGGGGAGAGTGAACGGATAGGGACCCCCAGACCGATCCCTGGGATGGAGGGGAGAGTGTGACTGGATAGGGACCCCCAGACCGATCCCTGGGATAGAGGGGGGAGAGTGAATGGATAGGGACCCCCAGACCGAGCCCTGGGATGGAGGGGAGAGTGAACGGATAGGGACCCCCAGACCGATCCCTGGGATGGAGGGGAGAGTGTGAATGGATAGGGACCCCCAGACCGATCCCTGGGATGGAGGGGAGAGTGTGAATGGATAGGGACCCCCAGACCGATCCCTGGGATGGAGGAGGGTGTGAATGGATAGGGACCCTCAGACCGATCCCTGGGATAGAGGGGGGAGAGTGAATGGATAGGGACCCCCAGACCGATACCTGGGATGGAGGGGAGAGTGTGAATGGAAAGGGACCCCCAGACCGAGCCCTGGGATGGAGGGGGGAGTGAATGGATAGGGACCCCCCAGACCGATCCCTGGGATGGAGGGGGGAGTGAATGGATAGGGACCCCCCAGACCGATCCCTGGGATGGAGGAGAGTGAGTGAATGGATAGGGACCCCCCAGACCGATCCCTGGGATGGAGGGGAGAGTGTGAATGGATAGGGACCCCCAGACCGATCCCTGGGATGGAGGGGAGAGTGTGAATGGATAGGGACCCCCAGACCGATCCCTGGGATGGAGGGGAGAGTGTGAATGGATAGGGACCCCCAGACCGATCCCTGGGATGGAGGGGAGAGTGAATGGATAGGGACCCCCAGACCGATCCCTGGGATGGAGGGGAGTGTGAATGGATAGGGACCCCCAGACCGATGCCTGGGATGGAGGGGAGTGAATGGATAGGGACCCCCAGACCGATCCCTGGGATGGAGGAGAGTGCGAATGGATAGGGACCCCCAGACCGATCCCTGGGATGGAGGGGAGAGTGAATGGATAGGGACCCCCAGACCGATCCCTGGGATGGGGGAGAGAGTGAATGGATAGGGACCCCCAGACCGATCCCTGGGATGGAGGGGAGAGTGAATGGATAGGGACCCCCAGACCGATCCCTGGGATGGAGGAGAGAGTGAATGGATAGGCACCCCCAGACCGATCCCTGGGATGGAGGAGAGTGAATGGATAGGCACCCCCAGACCGATCCCTGGGATAGAGGGGAGAGTGAATGGATAGGGACCACCAGACCGATCCCTGGGATGGAGGAGAGTGAATGGATAGGGACCCCCAGACCGATCCCTGGGATGGAGGGGAGAGTGAATGGATAGGGACCCCCAGACCGATCCCTGGGATAGAGGGGAGAGTGAATGGATAGGGACCCCCAGACCGATCCCTGGGATGGAGGGGAGAGTGAATGGATAGGGAACCCCAGACCGATCCCTGGGATGGAGGGGAGAGTGAATGGATAGGGACCCCCAGACCGATCCCTGGCATGGAGGGGAGAGTGAATGGATAGGGACCCCCAGACCGATCCCTGGGATAGAGGGGAGAGAGTGAATGGATAGGGACACGGAGACCGATCCCTGGGATGGAGGGGAGTGTGAATGGATAGGGACCCCCAGACCGATCCCTGGGATGGAGGGGGGAGTGAATGGGTAGGGACCCCCAGACCGATCCCTGGGATGGAGGGGAGAGTGAATGGATAGGGACCCCCAGACCGATCCCTGGCATGGAGGGGAGAGTGAATGGATAGGGACCCCCAGACCGATCCCTGGGATGGAGGGGAGAGTGTGAATGGATAGGGACCCCCAGACCGATCCCTAGGATGGAGGAGAGTGAATGGATAGGGACCCCCAGACCGATCCCTGGGATGGAGGGGAGAGTGTGAATGGATAGGGACCCCCAGACCGAGCCCTGGGATGGAGGACAGTGTGAATGGATAGGGACCCCCAGACCGATCCCTGGCATGGAGGGGAGAGTGAATGGATAGGGACCCCCAGACCGATCCCTGGGATGGAGGGGAGAGCGAATGGATAGGGACCCCCAGACCGATCCCTGGGATGGAGGGGAGAGTGAATGGATAGGGACCCCCAGACCGATCCCTGGGATGGAGGGGAGAGTGAATGGATAGGGACCCCCAGACCGATCCCTGGGATGGAGGAGGGTGTGAATGGATAGGGACCCCCAGACCGATCCCTGGGATAGAGTGGAGAGTGAATGGATCGGGACCCCCAGACCGATCCCTGGGATAGAGGGGGGAGAGTGAATGGGTTGGGACCCCCAGACCGATCCCTGGGATAGAGGGGGGAGAGTGAATGGATAGGGACCCCCAGACCGATCCCTGGGATGGAGGGGAGAGTGAATGGATAGGGACCCCCAGACCGATCCCTGGGATGGAGGAGAGTGAATGGATAGGGACCCCCAGACCGATCCCTGGGATGGAGGGGAGAGTGAATGGATAGGGACCCCCAGACCGATCCCTGGGATGGAGGAGAGAGTGTGAATGGATAGGGACCCCCAGACCGATCCCTGGGATGGAGGGAAGTGTGTATGGATAGGGACCCCCAGACCGATCCCTGGGATGGAGGAGAGTGTGAATGGATAGGGACCCCCAGACCGATCCCTGGGATGGAGGGCAGAGTGTGAATGGAAAGGGACCCCCAGACCGATCCCTGGGATGGAGGGGAGAGTGTGAATGGATAGGGACCCCCAGACCGATCCCTGGGATAGAGGGGAGAGTGAATGGATAGGGACCCCCAGACCGATGCCTGGGATGGAGGGGAGTGAATGGATAGGGACCCCCAGACCGATCCCTGGGATGGAGGAGAGTGCGAATGGATAGGGACCCCCAGACCGATCGCTGGGATGGAGGGGAGAGTGAATGGATAGGGACCCCCAGACCGATCCCTGGGATAGAGTGGAGAGTGAATGGATCGGGACCCCCAGACCGATCCCTGGGATAGAGGGGGGAGAGTGAATGGGTTGGGACCCCCAGACCGATCCCTGGGATAGAGGGGGGAGAGTGAATGGATAGGGACCCCCAGACCGATCCCTGGGATGGAGGGGAGAGTGAATGGATAGGGACCCCCCAGACCGATCCCTGGGATGGAGGGGAGAGTGAATGGATAGGGACCCCCAGACCGATCCCTGGGATGGAGGAGAGTGAATGGATAGGGACCCCCAGACCGATCCCTGGGATGGAGGGGAGAGTGAATGGATAGGGACCCCCAGACCGATCCCTGGGATGGAGGAGAGAGTGTGAATGGATAGGGACCCCCAGACCGATCCCTGGGATGGAGGGAAGTGTGTATGGATAGGGACCCCCAGACCGATCCCTGGGATGGAGGAGAGTGTGAATGGATAGGGACCCCCAGACCGATCCCTGGGATGGAGGGCAGAGTGTGAATGGAAAGGGACCCCCAGACCGATCCCTGGGATGGAGGGGAGAGTGTGAATGGATAGGGACCCCCAGACCGATCCCTGGGATAGAGGGGAGAGTGAATGGATAGGGACCCCCAGACCGATGCCTGGGATGGAGGGGAGTGAATGGATAGGGACCCCCAGACCGATCCCTGGGATGGAGGAGAGTGCGAATGGATAGGGACCCCCAGACCGATCGCTGGGATGGAGGGGAGAGTGAATGGATAGGGACCCCCAGACCGATCCCTGGGATGGAGGGGAGAGAATGGATAGGGACCCCCAGACCGATCCCTGGGATGGAGGAGAGAGTGAATGGATAGGGACCCCCAAACCGATCCCTGGAATGGAGGGGAGAGTGAATGGAGAGGGACCCCCAGACCGATCCCTGGGATGGAGGGGAGTGTGAATGGATAGGGACCTCCAGACCGATTCCTGGGATAGAGGGGAGAGTGAATGGATAGGGACCCCCAGACCGATCCCTGGGAAGGAGGAGAGTGAATGGATAGGGACCACCAGACCGATCCCTGGGATAGAGGGGAGAGAGTGAATGGATAGGGACCCCCAGACCGATCCCTGGGAAGGAGGAGAGTGAATGGATAGGGACCCCCAGACCGATCCCTGGGATGGAGGAGAGAGTGAATGGATAGGGAACCCCAGACCGATCCCTGGGATGGAGGGGAGTGAATGGATAGGGACCCCCAGACCGATCCCTGGGATGGAGGAGAGTGAATGGATAGGGACCACCAGACCGATACCTGGGATAGAGGGGAGAGAGTGAATGGATAGGGACACGCAGACCGATCCCTGGGATGGAGGGGAGAGTGAATGGATAGGGACCCCAGGCCGATCCCTGGGATGGAGGGGAGAGTGAATGGATAGGGACCCCCAGACCGATCCCTGGGATGGAGGGGAGAGTGAATGGATAGGGACCCCCAGACCGAGTCCTGGGATGGAGGGGAGAGTGAATGGATAGGGACCCCCAGACCGAGTCCTGGGATGGAGGGGAGAGTGAATGGATAGGGACCCCCAGACCGATCCCTGGGATCGTGGAGAGTGTGAATGGATAGGGACCCCCAGACCGATGCCTGGGATGGAGGAGAGTGTGAATGGATAGGGACCCCCAGACCGTTCCCTGGGATAGAGGGGAGAGTGAATGGATAGGGACCCCCAGACCGATCCCTGGGATGGAGGAGAGTGTGAATGGATAGGGACTCCCAGACAGATCCCTGGGATGGAGGGGAGAGTGAATGGATAGGGACCCCCAGACCGATCCCTGGGATGGAGGGGAGAGTGAATGGATAGGGACCCCCAGACCGATCCCTGGGATAGAGGGGAGAGTGAATGGATAGGGACCCCCAGACCGATCCCTGGGATGGAGGGGAGTGTGAATGAATAGGGACCCCCAGACCGATCCCTGGGATGGAGGAGAGTGTGAATGGATAGGGACCCCCAGACCGATCCCTGGGATGGAGGGGAGAGTGAATGGATAGGGACCCCCAGACCGATCCCTGGGATGGAGGGGGGAGAGTGAATGGATAGGGACCCCCAGACCGATCCCTGGGATCGTGGAGAGTGTGAATGGATAGGGACCCCCAGACCGATCCCTGGGATGGAGGGGAGAGTGAATGGATAGGGACCCCCAGACCGATCCCTGGGATGGAGGGGAGAGTGAATGGATAGGGACCCCCAGACCGATCCCTGGGATCGTGGAGAGTGTGAATGGATAGGGACCCCCAGACCGATCCCTGGGATGGAGGGGAGAGTGTGAATGGATAGGGACCCCCAGACCGATCCCTGGGATGGAGGGGAGAGTGTGAATGGATAGGGACCCCCAGACCGATCCCTGGGATGGAGGGGAGAGTGAATGGATAGGGACTCCCAGACCGATCCCTGGGATGGAGGGGAGAGTGTGAATGGATAGGGACCCCCAGACCGATCCCTGGGATGGAGGAGAGTGAATGGATAGGGACCCCCAGACTGATCCCTGGGATGGAGGAGAGAGTGAATGGATAGGGACCCCCAGACCGATCACTGGGATGGAGGGGAGAGTGAATGGATAGGGACCCCCAGACCGATCCCTGGGATAGAGGGGGGAGAGTGAATGGATAGGGACCCCCAGACCGATCCCTGGGATGGAGGGGAGAGTGAATGCATAGGGACCCCCAGACCGATCCCTGGGATAGAGGGGAGAGAGTGAATGGATAGGGACCCCCAGACCGATCCCTGGGATGGAGGGGAGAGTGTGAATGGATAGGGACCCCCAGACCGATCCCTGGGATGGAGGGGAGAGTGTGAATGGATAGGGACCCCCAGACCGATCCCTGGGATAGAGGGGAGCGTGTGAATGGATAGGGACCCCCAGACCGATCCCTGGGATGGAGGGGAGAGTATGAATGGATAGGGACCCCCAGACCGATCCCTAGGACGGAGGATAGAGTGAATGGATAGGGACCCCCAGACCGATCCCTGGGATGGAGGGGAGAGTGTGAATGGATAGGGACCCCCAGACCGATCCCTGGGATGGAGGAGAGTGTGAATGGATAGGGACCCCGAGACCGATCCCTGGGATGGAGGGGAGTGTGAATGGATAGGGACCCCCAGACCGATCCCTGGGATGGAGGGGAGAGTGTGAATGGATAGGGACCCCCAGACCGATCCCTGGGATGGAGGGGAGAGTGTGAATGGATAGGGACCCCGAGACCGATCCCTGGGATGGAGGGGAGTGTGAATGGATAGGGACCCCCAGACCGATCACTGGGATGGAGGGGAGAGTGAATGGATAGGGACCCCCAGACCGATCCCTGGGATGGAGGGGAGAGTGAATGGATAGGGACCCCCAGACCGATCCCTGGGATAGAGGGGGGAGAGTGAATGCATAGGGACCCCCAGACCGATCCCTGGGATAGAGGGGAGAGAGTGAATGGATAGGGACCCCCAGACCGATCCCTGGGATGGAGGAGAGTGTGACTGGATAGGGACCCCCAGACCGATCACTGGGATGGAGGAGAGTGTGAATGGATAGGGACCCCCAGACCGATCCCTGGGATGGAGGGGAGAGTGAATGGATAGGGACCCCCAGACCGATCCCTGGGATGGAGGGGAGAGTGAATAGATAGGGACACGCAGACCGATCCCTGGGATGGAGGGGAGAGTGAATGGATAGGGACCCCCAGACCGATCCCTGGGATGGAGGAGAGTGTGAATGGATTGGGACCCCCAGACCGATCCCTGGGATGGAGGGGAGAGTGAATGGATTGGGACCCCCAGACCGATCCCTGGGATGGAGGGGAGAGTGTGAATGGATAGGGACCCCCAGACCGATCCCTGGGATGGAGGGGAGAGTGAATGGATAGGGACCCCCAGACCGATCCCTGGGATGGAGGGGAGAGAGTGAATGGATAGGGACCCCCAGACCTATCCCTGGGATGGAGGAGAGTGTGAATGGATAGGGACCCCCAGACCGATGCCTGGATGGAGGGGAGTGAATGGATAGGGACCCCCAGACCGATCCCTGGGATGGAGGAGAGTGTGAATGGATAGGGACCCCCAGACCGATCCCTGGGATAGAGGGGAGAGAGTGAATGGATAGGGACCCCCAGACCGATCCCTGGGATGGAGGGGAGAGTGAATGGATAGGGACCCCCAGACCGATCCCTGGGATGGAGGGGAGAGTGTGAATGGATAGGGACCCCCAGACCGATCCCTGGGATGGAGGGGAGTGTGTATGGATAGGGACCCCCAGACCGATCCCTGGGATGGAGGGGAGAGTGTGAATGGATAGGGACCCCCAGACCGATCCCTGGGATGGAGGGGAGAGTGTGAATGGATAGGGACCCCCAGACCGATCCCTGGGATGGAGGGAAGTGTGTATGGATAGGGACCCCCAGACCGATCCCTGGGATGGAGGAGAGTGAGTGAATGGATAGGGACCCCCAGACCGATCCCTGGGATGGAGGGGAGAGTGAATGGATAGGGACCCCCAGACCGATCCCTGGGATAAAGGGGAGAGTGAATGGATAGGGACCCCCAGACCGATCCCTGGGATAGAGGGGAGAGAGTGAATGGATAGGGACCCCCAGACCGATCCCTGGGATGGAGGGGAGAGTGAATGGATAGGGACCCCCAGACCGATCCCTGGGATGGAGGGGAGAGTGAATGGATAGGGACCCCCAGACCGATCCCTGGGATGGAGGGGAGAGTGAATGGATAGGGACCCCCAGACCGATCCCTGGGATGGAGGGGAGAGTGAATGGATAGGGACCCCCAGACCGATCCCTGGGATGGAGGGGAGAGTGAACGGATAGGGACCCCCAGACCGATCCCTGGGATGGAGGGGAGAGTGTGACTGGATAGGGACCCCCAGACCGATCCCTGGGATAGAGGGGGGAGAGTGAATGGATAGGGACCCCCAGACCGAGCCCTGGGATGGAGGGGAGTGTGAATGGATAGGGACCCCCAGACCGATCCCTGGGATGGAGGGGAGAGTGAATGGATAGGGACCCCCAGACCGATCCCTGGGATGGAGGGGAGAGTGAATGGATAGGGACCCCCAGACCGATCCCTGGGATGGAGGGGAGAGTGTGAATGGATAGGGACCCCCAGACCGATCCCTGGGATGGAGGGGAGAGTGTGAATGGATAGGGACCCCCAGACCGATCCCTGGGATGGAGGAGGGTGTGAATGGATAGGGACCCTCAGACCGATCCCTGGGATAGAGGGGGGAGAGTGAATGGATAGGGACCCCCAGACCGATCCCTGGGATGGAGGGGAGAGTGTGAATGGAAAGGGACCCCCAGACCGAGCCCTGGGATGGAGGGGGGAGTGAATGGATAGGGACCCCCCAGACCGATCCCTGGGATGGAGGGGAGAGTGAATGGATAGGGACCCCCAGACCGATCCCTGGGATGGAGGGGAGAGTGTGAATGGATAGGGACCCCCAGACCGATCCCTGGGATGGAGGGGAGAGTGTGAATGGATAGGGACCCCCAGACCGATCCCTGGGATGGAGGGGAGTGTGAATGGATAGGGACCCCCAGACCGATGCCTGGGATGGAGGGGAGTGAATGGATAGGGACCCCCAGACCGATCCCTGGGATGGAGGAGAGTGCGAATGGATAGGGACCCCCAGACCGATCCCTGGGATGGAGGGGAGAGTGAATGGATAGGGACCCCCAGACCGATCCCTGGGATGGGGGAGAGAGTGAATGGATAGGGACCCCCAGACCGATCCCTGGGATGGAGGGGAGAGTGAATGGATAGGGACCCCCAGACCGATCCCTGGGATGGAGGAGAGAGTGAATGGATAGGCACCCCCAGACCGATCCCTGGGATGGAGGAGAGTGAATGGATAGGCACCCCCAGACCGATCCCTGGGATAGAGGGGAGAGTGAATGGATAGGGACCACCAGACCGATCCCTGGGATGGAGGAGAGTGAATGGATAGGGACCCCCAGACCGATCCCTGGGATGGAGGGGAGAGTGAATGGATAGGGACCCCCAGACCGATCCCTGGGATAGAGGGGAGAGAGTGAATGGATAGGGACCCCCAGACCGATCCCTGGGATGGAGGGGAGAGTGAATGGATAGGGACCCCCAGAACGATCCCTGGGATGGAGGGGAGAGTGAATGGATAGGGACCACCAGACCGATCCCTGGGATAGAGGGGAGAGAGTGAATGGATAGGGACCCCCAGACCGATCCCTGGGATAGAGGGGAGAGTGAATGGATAGGGACCCCCAGACCGATCCCTGGGATGGAGGGGAGAGTGAATGGATAGGGACCCCCAGACCGATCCCTGGGATGGAGGGGAGTGTGAATGGATAGGGACCCCCAGACCGATCCCTGGGATGGAGGGGAGAGTGAATGGATAGGGACCCCCAGACCGATCCCTGGGATGGAGGGGAGAGTGTGAATGGATAGGGACCCCCAGACCGATCCCTGGGATAGAGGGGAGAGAGTGAATGGATAGGGACACGGAGACCGATCCCTGGGATGGAGGGGAGTGTGAATGGATAGGGACCCCCAGACCGATCCCTGGGATAGAGGGGAGAGAGTGAATGGATAGGGACCCCCAGACCGATCCCTGGGATGGAGGGGAGAGTGAATGGATAGGGAACCCCAGACCGATCCCTGGGATGGAGGGGAGAGTGAATGGATAGGGACCCCCAGACCGATCCCTGGCATGGAGGGGAGAGTGAATGGATAGGGACCCCCAGACCGATCCCTGGGATAGAGGGGAGAGAGTGAATGGATAGGGACACGGAGACCGATCCCTGGGATGGAGGGGAGTGTGAATGGATAGGGACCCCCAGACCGATCCCTGGGATGGAGGGGGGAGTGAATGGGTAGGGACCCCCAGACCGATCCCTGGGATGGAGGGGAGAGTGAATGGATAGGGACCCCCAGACCGATCCCTGGCATGGAGGGGAGAGTGAATGGATAGGGACCCCCAGACCGATCCCTGGGATGGAGGGGAGAGTGTGAATGGATAGGGACCCCCAGACCGATCCCTAGGATGGAGGAGAGTGAATGGATAGGGACCCCCAGACCGATCCCTGGGATGGAGGGGAGAGTGTGAATGGATAGGGACCCCCAGACCGAGCCCTGGGATGGAGGACAGTGTGAATGGATAGGGACCCCCAGACCGATCCCTGGCATGGAGGGGAGAGTGAATGGATAGGGACCCCCAGACCGATCCCTGGGATGGAGGGGAGAGCGAATGGATAGGGACCCCCAGACCGATCCCTGGGATGGAGGGGAGAGTGAATGGATAGGGACCCCCAGACCGATCCCTGGGATGGAGGGGAGAGTGAATGCATAGGGACCCCCAGACCGATCCCTGGGATAGAGGGGAGAGAGTGAATGGATAGGGACCCCCAGACCGATCCCTGGGATGGAGGGGAGAGTGTGAATGGATAGGGACCCCCAGACCGATCCCTGGGATGGAGGGGAGAGTGTGAATGGATAGGGACCCCCAGACCGATCCCTGGGATAGAGGGGAGCGTGTGAATGGATAGGGACCCCCAGACCGATCCCTGGGATGGAGGGGAGAGTATGAATGGATAGGGACCCCCAGACCGATCCCTAGGACGGAGGATAGAGTGAATGGATAGGGACCCCCAGACCGATCCCTGGGATGGAGGGGAGAGTGTGAATGGATAGGGACCCCCAGACCGATCCCTGGGATGGAGGAGAGTGTGAATGGATAGGGACCCCGAGACCGATCCCTGGGATGGAGGGGAGTGTGAATGGATAGGGACCCCCAGACCGATCCCTGGGATGGAGGGGAGAGTGTGAATGGATAGGGACCCCCAGACCGATCCCTGGGATGGAGGGGAGAGTGTGAATGGATAGGGACCCCGAGACCGATCCCTGGGATGGAGGGGAGTGTGAATGGATAGGGACCCCCAGACCGATCCCTGGGATGGAGGAGAGTGTGACTGGATAGGGACCCCCAGACCGATCACTGGGATGGAGGAGAGTGTGAATGGATAGGGACCCCCAGACCGATCCCTGGGATGGAGGGGAGAGTGAATGGATAGGGACCCCCAGACCGATCCCTGGGATGGAGGGGAGAGTGAATAGATAGGGACACGCAGACCGATCCCTGGGATGGAGGGGAGAGTGAATGGATAGGGACCCCCAGACCGATCCCTGGGATGGAGGAGAGTGTGAATGGATTGGGACCCCCAGACCGATCCCTGGGATGGAGGGGAGAGTGAATGGATTGGGACCCCCAGACCGATCCCTGGGATGGAGGGGAGAGTGTGAATGGATAGGGACCCCCAGACCGATCCCTGGGATGGAGGGGAGAGTGAATGGATAGGGACCCCCAGACCGATCCCTGGGATGGAGGGGAGAGAGTGAATGGATAGGGACCCCCAGACCTATCCCTGGGATGGAGGAGAGTGTGAATGGATAGGGACCCCCAGACCGATGCCTGGATGGAGGGGAGTGAATGGATAGGGACCCCCAGACCGATCCCTGGGATGGAGGAGAGTGTGAATGGATAGGGACCCCCAGACCGATCCCTGGGATAGAGGGGAGAGAGTGAATGGATAGGGACCCCCAGACCGATCCCTGGGATGGAGGGGAGAGTGAATGGATAGGGACCCCCAGACCGATCCCTGGGATGGAGGGGAGAGTGTGAATGGATAGGGACCCCCAGACCGATCCCTGGGATGGAGGGGAGTGTGTATGGATAGGGACCCCCAGACCGATCCCTGGGATGGAGGGGAGAGTGTGAATGGATAGGGACCCCCAGACCGATCCCTGGGATGGAGGGGAGAGTGTGAATGGATAGGGACCCCCAGACCGATCCCTGGGATGGAGGGAAGTGTGTATGGATAGGGACCCCCAGACCGATCCCTGGGATGGAGGAGAGTGAGTGAATGGATAGGGACCCCCAGACCGATCCCTGGGATGGAGGGGAGAGTGAATGGATAGGGACCCCCAGACCGATCCCTGGGATAAAGGGGAGAGTGAATGGATAGGGACCCCCAGACCGATCCCTGGGATAGAGGGGAGAGAGTGAATGGATAGGGACCCCCAGACCGATCCCTGGGATGGAGGGGAGAGTGAATGGATAGGGACCCCCAGACCGATCCCTGGGATGGAGGGGAGAGTGAATGGATAGGGACCCCCAGACCGATCCCTGGGATGGAGGGGAGAGTGAATGGATAGGGACCCCCAGACCGATCCCTGGGATGGAGGGGAGAGTGAATGGATAGGGACCCCCAGACCGATCCCTGGGATGGAGGGGAGAGTGAACGGATAGGGACCCCCAGACCGATCCCTGGGATGGAGGGGAGAGTGTGACTGGATAGGGACCCCCAGACCGATCCCTGGGATAGAGGGGGGAGAGTGAATGGATAGGGACCCCCAGACCGAGCCCTGGGATGGAGGGGAGTGTGAATGGATAGGGACCCCCAGACCGATCCCTGGGATGGAGGGGAGAGTGAATGGATAGGGACCCCCAGACCGATCCCTGGGATGGAGGGGAGAGTGAATGGATAGGGACCCCCAGACCGATCCCTGGGATGGAGGGGAGAGTGTGAATGGATAGGGACCCCCAGACCGATCCCTGGGATGGAGGGGAGAGTGTGAATGGATAGGGACCCCCAGACCGATCCCTGGGATGGAGGAGGGTGTGAATGGATAGGGACCCTCAGACCGATCCCTGGGATAGAGGGGGGAGAGTGAATGGATAGGGACCCCCAGACCGATCCCTGGGATGGAGGGGAGAGTGTGAATGGAAAGGGACCCCCAGACCGAGCCCTGGGATGGAGGGGGGAGTGAATGGATAGGGACCCCCCAGACCGATCCCTGGGATGGAGGGGAGAGTGAATGGATAGGGACCCCCAGACCGATCCCTGGGATGGAGGGGAGAGTGTGAATGGATAGGGACCCCCAGACCGATCCCTGGGATGGAGGGGAGAGTGTGAATGGATAGGGACCCCCAGACCGATCCCTGGGATGGAGGGGAGTGTGAATGGATAGGGACCCCCAGACCGATGCCTGGGATGGAGGGGAGTGAATGGATAGGGACCCCCAGACCGATCCCTGGGATGGAGGAGAGTGCGAATGGATAGGGACCCCCAGACCGATCCCTGGGATGGAGGGGAGAGTGAATGGATAGGGACCCCCAGACCGATCCCTGGGATGGGGGAGAGAGTGAATGGATAGGGACCCCCAGACCGATCCCTGGGATGGAGGGGAGAGTGAATGGATAGGGACCCCCAGACCGATCCCTGGGATGGAGGAGAGAGTGAATGGATAGGCACCCCCAGACCGATCCCTGGGATGGAGGAGAGTGAATGGATAGGCACCCCCAGACCGATCCCTGGGATAGAGGGGAGAGTGAATGGATAGGGACCACCAGACCGATCCCTGGGATGGAGGAGAGTGAATGGATAGGGACCCCCAGACCGATCCCTGGGATGGAGGGGAGAGTGAATGGATAGGGACCCCCAGACCGATCCCTGGGATAGAGGGGAGAGAGTGAATGGATAGGGACCCCCAGACCGATCCCTGGGATGGAGGGGAGAGTGAATGGATAGGGACCCCCAGAACGATCCCTGGGATGGAGGGGAGAGTGAATGGATAGGGACCACCAGACCGATCCCTGGGATAGAGGGGAGAGAGTGAATGGATAGGGACCCCCAGACCGATCCCTGGGATAGAGGGGAGAGTGAATGGATAGGGACCCCCAGACCGATCCCTGGGATGGAGGGGAGAGTGAATGGATAGGGACCCCCAGACCGATCCCTGGGATGGAGGGGAGTGTGAATGGATAGGGACCCCCAGACCGATCCCTGGGATGGAGGGGAGAGTGAATGGATAGGGACCCCCAGACCGATCCCTGGGATGGAGGGGAGAGTGTGAATGGATAGGGACCCCCAGACCGATCCCTGGGATAGAGGGGAGAGAGTGAATGGATAGGGACACGGAGACCGATCCCTGGGATGGAGGGGAGTGTGAATGGATAGGGACCCCCAGACCGATCCCTGGGATAGAGGGGAGAGAGTGAATGGATAGGGACCCCCAGACCGATCCCTGGGATGGAGGGGAGAGTGAATGGATAGGGAACCCCAGACCGATCCCTGGGATGGAGGGGAGAGTGAATGGATAGGGACCCCCAGACCGATCCCTGGCATGGAGGGGAGAGTGAATGGATAGGGACCCCCAGACCGATCCCTGGGATAGAGGGGAGAGAGTGAATGGATAGGGACACGGAGACCGATCCCTGGGATGGAGGGGAGTGTGAATGGATAGGGACCCCCAGACCGATCCCTGGGATGGAGGGGGGAGTGAATGGGTAGGGACCCCCAGACCGATCCCTGGGATGGAGGGGAGAGTGAATGGATAGGGACCCCCAGACCGATCCCTGGCATGGAGGGGAGAGTGAATGGATAGGGACCCCCAGACCGATCCCTGGGATGGAGGGGAGAGTGTGAATGGATAGGGACCCCCAGACCGATCCCTAGGATGGAGGAGAGTGAATGGATAGGGACCCCCAGACCGATCCCTGGGATGGAGGGGAGAGTGTGAATGGATAGGGACCCCCAGACCGAGCCCTGGGATGGAGGACAGTGTGAATGGATAGGGACCCCCAGACCGATCCCTGGCATGGAGGGGAGAGTGAATGGATAGGGACCCCCAGACCGATCCCTGGGATGGAGGGGAGAGCGAATGGATAGGGACCCCCAGACCGATCCCTGGGATGGAGGGGAGAGTGAATGGATAGGGACCCCCAGACCGATCCCTGGGATGGAGGGGAGAGTGAATGGATAGGGACCCCCAGACCGATCCCTGGGATGGAGGGGAGAGTGAATGGATAGGGACCCCCAGACCGATCCCTGGGATGGAGGAGGGTGTGAATGGATAGGGACCCCCAGACCGATCCCTGGGATAGAGTGGAGAGTGAATGGATCGGGACCCCCAGACCGATCCCTGGGATAGAGGGGGGAGAGTGAATGGGTTGGGACCCCCAGACCGATCCCTGGGATAGAGGGGGGAGAGTGAATGGATAGGGACCCCCAGACCGATCCCTGGGATGGAGGGGAGAGTGAATGGATAGGGACCCCCAGACCGATCCCTGGGATGGAGGAGAGTGAATGGATAGGGACCCCCAGACCGATCCCTGGGATGGAGGGGAGAGTGAATGGATAGGGACCCCCAGACCGATCCCTGGGATGGAGGAGAGAGTGTGAATGGATAGGGACCCCCAGACCGATCCCTGGGATGGAGGGAAGTGTGTATGGATAGGGACCCCCAGACCGATCCCTGGGATGGAGGAGAGTGTGAATGGATAGGGACCCCCAGACCGATCCCTGGGATGGAGGGCAGAGTGTGAATGGAAAGGGACCCCCAGACCGATCCCTGGGATGGAGGGGAGAGTGTGAATGGATAGGGACCCCCAGACCGATCCCTGGGATAGAGGGGAGAGTGAATGGATAGGGACCCCCAGACCGATGCCTGGGATGGAGGGGAGTGAATGGATAGGGACCCCCAGACCGATCCCTGGGATGGAGGAGAGTGCGAATGGATAGGGACCCCCAGACCGATCGCTGGGATGGAGGGGAGAGTGAATGGATAGGGACCCCCAGACCGATCCCTGGGATGGAGGGGAGAGAATGGATAGGGACCCCCAGACCGATCCCTGGGATGGAGGAGAGAGTGAATGGATAGGGACCCCCAGACCGATCCCTGGGATGGAGGGGAGAGTGAATGGAGAGGGACCCCCAGACCGATCCCTGGGATGGAGGGGAGTGTGAATGGATAGGGACCTCCAGACCGATTCCTGGGATAGAGGGGAGAGTGAATGGATAGGGACCCCCAGACCGATCCCTGGGAAGGAGGAGAGTGAATGGATAGGGACCACCAGACCGATCCCTGGGATAGAGGGGAGAGAGTGAATGGATAGGGACCCCCAGACCGATCCCTGGGAAGGAGGAGAGTGAATGGATAGGGACCCCCAGACCGATCCCTGGGATGGAGGAGAGAGTGAATGGATAGGGAACCCCAGACCGATCCCTGGGATGGAGGGGAGTGAATGGATAGGGACCCCCAGACCGATCCCTGGGATGGAGGAGAGTGAATGGATAGGGACCACCAGACCGATACCTGGGATAGAGGGGAGAGAGTGAATGGATAGGGACACGCAGACCGATCCCTGGGATGGAGGGGAGAGTGAATGGATAGGGACCCCAGGCCGATCCCTGGGATGGAGGGGAGAGTGAATGGATAGGGACCCCCAGACCGATCCCTGGGATGGAGGGGAGAGTGAATGGATAGGGACCCCCAGACCGAGTCCTGGGATGGAGGGGAGAGTGAATGGATAGGGACCCCCAGACCGAGTCCTGGGATGGAGGGGAGAGTGAATGGATAGGGACCCCCAGACCGATCCCTGGGATCGTGGAGAGTGTGAATGGATAGGGACCCCCAGACCGATGCCTGGGATGGAGGAGAGTGTGAATGGATAGGGACCCCCAGACCGTTCCCTGGGATAGAGGGGAGAGTGAATGGATAGGGACCCCCAGACCGATCCCTGGGATGGAGGGGAGAGTGAATGGATAGGGACCCCCAGACCGATCCCTGGGATGGAGGAGAGTGTGAATGGATAGGGACTCCCAGACAGATCCCTGGGATGGAGGGGAGAGTGAATGGATAGGGACCCCCATACCGATCCCTGGGATGGAGGGGAGAGTGAATGGATAGGGACCCCCAGACCGATCCCTGGGATAGAGGGGAGAGTGAATGGATAGGGACCCCCAGACCGATCCCTGGGATGGAGGGGAGTGTGAATGAATAGGGACCCCCAGACCGATCCCTGGGATGGAGGAGAGTGTGAATGGATAGGGACCCCCAGACCGATCCCTGGGATGGAGGGGAGAGTGTGAATGGATAGGGACCCCCAGACCGATCCCTGGGATCGTGGAGAGTGTGAATGGATAGGGACCCCCAGACCGATCCCTGGGATGGAGGGGAGAGTGTGAATGGATAGGGACCCCCACACCGATCCCTGGGATGGAGGGGAGAGTGTGAATGGATAGGGACCCCCAGACCGATCCCTGGGATCGTGGAGAGTGTGAATGGATAGGGACCCCCAGACCGATCCCTGGGATGGAGGGGAGAGTGAATGGATAGGGACCCCCAGACCGATCCCTGGGATGGAGGAGAGTGAATGGATAGGGACCCCCAGACTGATCCCTGGGATGGAGGAGAGAGTGAATGGATAGGGACCCCCAGACCGATCACTGGGATGGAGGGGAGAGTGAATGGATAGGGACCCCCAGACCGATCCCTGGGATAGAGGGGGGAGAGTGAATGCATAGGGACCCCCAGACCGATCCCTGGGATAGAGGGGAGAGAGTGAATGGATAGGGACCCCCAGACCGATCCCTGGGATGGAGGGGAGAGTGTGAATGGATAGGGACCCCCAGACCGATCCCTGGGATGGAGGGGAGAGAGTGAATGGATAGGGACCCCCAGACCGATCCCTGGGATGGAGGAGAGTGTGACTGGATAGGGACCCCCAGACCGATCACTGGGATGGAGGAGAGTGTGAATGGATAGGGACCCCCAGACCGATCCCTGGGATGGAGGGGAGAGTGAATGGATAGGGACCCCCAGACCGATCCCTGGGATGGAGGGGAGAGTGAATAGATAGGGACACGCAGACCGATCCCTGGGATGGAGGGGAGAGTGAATGGATAGGGACCCCCAGACCGATCCCTGGGATGGAGGAGAGTGTGAATGGATTGGGACCCCCAGACCGATCCCTGGGATGGAGGGGAGAGTGAATGGATAGGGACCCCCAGACCGATCCCTGGGATAAAGGGGAGAGTGAATGGATAGGGACCCCCAGACCGATCCCTGGGATAGAGGGGAGAGAGTGAATGGATAGGGACCCCCAGACCGATCCCTGGGATGGAGGGGAGAGTGAATGGATAGGGACCCCCAGACCGATCCCTGGGATGGAGGGGAGAGTGAATGGATAGGGACCCCCAGACCGATCCCTGGGATGGAGGGGAGAGTGAATGGATAGGGACCCCCAGACCGATCCCTGGGATGGAGGGGAGAGTGAACGGATAGGGACCCCCAGACCGATCCCTGGGATGGAGGGGAGAGTGTGACTGGATAGGGACCCCCAGACCGATCCCTGGGATAGAGGGGGGAGAGTGAATGGATAGGGACCCCCAGACCGAGCCCTGGGATGGAGGGGAGTGTGAATGGATAGGGACCCCCAGACCGATCCCTGGGATGGAGGGGAGAGTGTGACTGGATAGGGACCCCCAGACCGATCCCTGGGATGGAGGGGAGAGTGTGAATGGATAGGGACCCCCAGACTGATCGCTGGGATACAGGGGGGAGAGTGAATGGATAGGGACCCCCAGACCGATCCCTGGGATGGAGGGGAGAGTGTGAATGGATAGGGACCCCCAGACCGATCCCTGGGATAGAGGGGAGAGAGTGAATGGATAGGGACACGGAGACCGATCCCTGGGATGGAGGGGAGTGTGAATGGATAGGGACCCCCAGACCGATCCCTGGGATGGAGGGGAGAGTGAATGGATAGGGACCCCCAGACCGATCCCTGGGATGGAGGGGAGAGTGAATGGATAGGGACCCCCAGACCGATCCCTGGGATAAAGGGGAGAGTGAATGGATAGGGACCCCCAGACCGATCCCTGGGATGGAGGGGAGAGTGAATGGATAGGGACCCCCAGACCAATCCCTGGGATGGAGGGGAGAGTGAATGGTTAGGGACCCCCAGACCGATCCCTGGGATGGAGGGGAGAGTGAATGGATAGGGACCCCCAGACCGATCCCTGGGATGGAGGGGAGAGTGTGAATGGAAAGGGACCCCCAGACCGATCCCTGGGATAGAGGGGAGAGTGTGAATGGATAGGGACCCCCAGACCGATCCCTGGGATAGAGGGGGGAGAGTGAATGGATAGGGACCCCCAGACCGATCCCTGGGATGGAGGAGAGTGAATGGATAGGGACCCCCAGACCGATCCCTGGGATGGAGGGGAGAGTGTGACTGGATAGGGACCCCCAGACCGATCCCTGGGATGGAGGAGAGTGAATGGATAGGGACCCCCAGACCGATCCCTGGGATGGAGGGGAGAGTGTGAATGGATAGGGACCCCCAGACCGATCCCTGGGATGGAGGAGAGTGAATGGATAGGGACCCCCAGACCGATCTCTGGGATGGAGGGGAGAGTGAATGGATAGGGACCCCCCGACCGATCCCTGGGATGGAGGGGAGAGTGAATGGATAGGGACCCCCAGACCGATCTCTGGGATGGAGGGGAGAGTGAATGGATAGGGACCCCCAGACCGATCCCTGGGATGGAGGGGAGAGAGTGAATGGATAGGGACCCCCAGACCGATCCCTGGGATGGAGGGGAGAGTGAATGGATAGGGACCCCCAGACCGATCCCTGGGATGGAGGAGAGTGAATGGATAGGGACCCCCAGACCGATCCCTGGGATAGAGGGGAGAGAGTGAATGGATAGGGACCCCCAGACCGATCCCTGGGATGGAGGGGAGAGTGAATGGATAGGGACCCCCCGACCGATCCCTGGGATGGAGGGGAGAGTGAATGGATAGGGACCCCCAGACCGATCTCAGGGATGGAGGGGAGAGTGAATGGATAGGGACCCCCCGACCGATCCCTGGGATGGAGGAGAGTGAATGGATAGGGACCCCCAGACCGATCCCTGGGATGGAGGAGAGTGTGAATGGATAGGGACCCCCAGACCGATCCCTGGGATGGAGGGGAGAGTGTGAATGGATAGGGACCCCCAGACCGATCCCTGGGATGGAGGAGGGTGTGAATGGATAGGGACCCCCAGACCGATCCCTGGGATGGAGGGGAGAGTGTGAATGGATAGGGACCCCCAGACCGATCCCTGGGATGGAGGAGGGTGTGAATGGATAGGGACCCCCAGACCGATCCCTGGGATAGAGGGGAGTGTGAATGGATAGGGACCCCCAGACCGATCCCTGGGATGGAGGAGAGAGAATGGATAGGGACCCCCAGACCGATCCCTGGGTTGGAGGAGAGAGAATGGATAGGGACCCCCAGACCGATCCCTGGGTTGGAGGAGAGAGTGAATGGATAGGGACCCCCAGACCGATCCCTGGGATGGAGGAGAGTGAATGGATAGGGACCCCCAGACCGATCCCTGGGATGGAGGAGAGAGAATGGATAGGGACCCCCAGACCGATCCCTGGGATGGAGGAGAGAGTGTGAATGGATAGGGACCCCCAGACCGATCCCTGGGATAGAGGGGGGAGAGTGAATGGATAGGGACCCCCAGACCGATCCCTGGGATAGAGGGGGGAGAGTGAATGGATAGGGACCCCCAGACCGATCCCTGGGATGGAGGGGAGAGTGTGAATGGATAGGGACCCCCAGACCGATCCCTGGGATGGAGGAGAGAGTGAATGGATAGGGACCCCCAGACCGATCCCTGGGATAGAGGGGAGAGTGAATGGATAGGGACCCCCAGACCGATCCCTGGGATGGAGGGGAGAGTGAATGGATAGGGACCCCCAGACCGATCCCTGGGATCGAGGAGAGAGTGAATGGATAGGGACCCCCAGACCGATCCCTGGGATGGAGGGGAGAGTGAATGGATAGGGACCCCCAGACCGATCCCTGGGATGGAGGGGAGAGTGAATGGATAGGGACCCCCAGACCGATCCCTGGGATGGAGGGGAGAGTGAATGGATAGGGACCCCCAGACCGATCCCTGTGATGGAGGGGAGAGTGAATGGATAGGGACCCCCAGACCGATCCCTGGGATGGAGGGGAGAGTGAATGGATTGGGACCCCCAGACCGATCCCTGGGATGGAGGGGAGAGTGAATGGATAGGGACCCCCAGACCGATCCCTGGGATGGAGGGGAGAGTGAATGGATAGGGACCCCCAGACCGATCCCTGGGATGGAGGGGAGAGTGAATGGATAGGGACCCCCAGACCGATCCCTGGGATGGAGGGGAGAGTGAATGGATTGGGACCCCCAGACCGATCCCTGGGATGGAGGGGAGAGTGAATGGATTGGGACCCCCAGACCGATCCCTGGGATGGAGGGGAGAGTGAATGGATAGGGACCCCCAGACCGATCCCTGGGATGGAGGGGAGAGTGAATGGATTGGGACCCCCAGACCGATCCCTGGGATGGAGGGGAGAGTGAATGGATAGGGACCCCCAGACTGATCGCTGGGATGGAGGAGAGAGTGAATGGATAGGGACTCCCAGACCGATCCCTGGGATGGAGGGGAGAGTGTGAATGGATAGGGACCCCCAGACCGATCCCTGGGATGGAGGGGAGAGTGTGAATGGATAGGGACCCCCAGACCGATCCCTGGGATGGAGGGGGGAGTGAATGGATAGGGACCCCCCAGACCGATCCCTGGGATAGAGGGGGGAGAGTGAATGGATAGGGACCCCCAGACCGATCCCTGGGATGGAGGGGAGAGTGTGAATGGATAGGGACCCCCAGACCGATCCCTGGGATGGAGGGGAGAGTGAATGGATAGGGACCCCCAGACCGATCCCTGGGATGGAGGGGAGTGAATGGATAGGGACCCCCAGACCGATCCCTGGGATGGAGGGGAGAGTGAATGGATAGGGACCCCCAGACCGATCCCTGGGATGGAGGGGAGAGTGAATGGATAGGGACCCCCAGACCGATCCCTGGGATGGAGGAGAGTGAATGGATAGGGACCCCCAGACCGATCCCTGGGATGGAGGGGAGAGTGAATGGATAGGGACCCCCAGACCGATCCCTGGGATGGAGGGGAGAGTGAATGGATAGGGACCCCCAGACCGATCCCTGGGATGGAGGGGAGAGTGAATGGATAGGGACCCCCAGACCGATCCCTGGGATGGAGGAGGGTGAATGGATAGGGACCCCCAGACCGATCCCTGGGATGGAGGAGAGTGAATGGATAGGGACCCCCAGACCGATCCCTGGGATGGAGGGGAGAGAGTGAATGGATTGGGACCCCCAGACCGATCCCTGGGATAGAGGGGGGAGAGTGAATGGATTGGGACCCCCAGACCGATCCCTGGGATAGAGGGGGGAGGGTGAATGGATAGGGACCCCCAGACCGATCCCTGGGATGGAGGAGAGAGAATGGATCGGGACCCCCAGACCGATCCCTGGGATGGAGGAGAGTGTGAATGGATAGGGACCCCCAGACCGAGCCCTGGGATGGAGGGGAGAGTGAATGGAGAGCGACCCCCAGACCGAGCCCTGGGATGGAGGGGAGAATGAATGGAGAGCGACCCCCAGACCGATCCCTGGGATGGAGGAGAGAGAATGGATCGGGACCCCCAGACCGATCCCTGGGATGGAGGAGAGTGTGAATGGATAGGGACCCCCCAGACCGATCCCTGGGATGGAGGGGAGAGTGAATGGATAGGGACCCCCAGACCGATCCCTGGGATGGAGGGGGGAGTGAATGGATAGGGACCCCCCAGACCGATCCCTGGGATGGAGGGGAGAGAGTGAATGGATAGGGACCCCCAGACCGATCCCTGGGATGGAGGGGAGAGAGTGAATGGATAGGGACCCCCAGACCGATCCCTGGGATGGAGGAGAGTGAATGGATAGGGACCCCCAGACCGATCCCTGGGATGGAGGAGAGTGTGAATGGATAGGGACCCCCAGACCGATCCCTGGGATGGAGGAGAGAGTGAATGGATAGGCACCCCCAGACCGATCCCTGGGATGGAGGGGAGAGTGAATGGATAGGGACCCCCAGACCGATCCCTGGGATGGAGGGGAGAGTGAATGGATAGGGACCCCCAGACCGATCCCTGGGATGGAGGAGAGTGTGAATGGATAGGGACCCCCAGACCGAGCCCTGGGATGGAGGAGAGAGCGTGAATGGATAGGGACCCCCAGACCGATCGCTGGGATACAGGGGGGAGAGTGAATGGATAGGGACCCCCAGACCGATCCCTGGGATGGAGGGGAGAGTGTGAATGGATAGGGACCCCCAGACCGATCCCTGGGATAGAGGGGAGAGAGTGAATGGATAGGGACACGGAGACCGATCCCTGGGATGGAGGGGAGTGTGAATGGATAGGGACCCCCAGACCGATCCCTAGGATGGAGGGGAGTGTGTGAATGGATAGGGACCCCCAGACCGATTCCTGGGATGGAGGAGAGTGAATGGATAGGGACCCCCAGACCGATCCCTGGGATAAAGGGGAGAGTGAATGGATAGGGACCCCCAGACCGATCCCTGGGATGGAGGGGAGAGTGAATGGATAGGGACCCCCAGACCGATCCCTGGGATAAAGGGGAGAGTGAATGGATAGGGACCCCCAGACCGATCCCTGGGATGGAGGGGAGAGTGAATGGATAGGGACCCCCAGACCGATCCCTGGGATGGAGGGGAGAGTGAATGGATAGGGACCCCCAGACCGATCCCTGGGATAAAGGGGAGAGTGAATGGATAGGGACCCCCAGACCGATCCCTGGGATGGAGGGGAGAGTGAATGGATAGGGACCCCCAGACCGATCCCTGGGATGGAGGGGAGAGTGTGAATGGATAGGAATCCCCAGACCGATCCCTGGGATGGAGGGGGGAGTGAATGGATAGGGACCCCCAGACCGATCCCTGGGATGGAGGGGAGAGTGAATGGATAGGGACCCCCAGACCGATCCCTGGGATGGAGGGGAGAGTGTGAATGGATAGGGACCCCCAGACCGATCCCTGGGATGGAGGGGGGAGTGAATGGATAGGGACCCCCAGACCGATCCCTGGGATGGAGGGGAGAGTGAATGGATAGGGACCCCCAGACCGATCCCTGGGATGGAGGAGAGTGAATGGATAGGGACCCCCAGACCGAGCCCTGGGATGGAGGAGAGTGAATGGATAGGGACCCCCAGACCGATCACTGGGATAGAGGGGAGAGAGTGAATGGATAGGGACACGGAGACCGATCCCTGGGATGGAGGGGAGTGTGTGAATGGATAGGGACCCCCAGACCGATCCCTGGGATGGAGGGGAGTGTGTATGGATAGGGACCCCCAGACCGATCCCTGGGATGGAGGGGAGTGAATGGATAGGGACCCCCAGACCGATCCCTGGGATGGAGGGGAGAGTGAATGGATAGGGACCCCCAGACCGATCCCTGGGATAAAGGGGAGAGTGAATGGATAGGGACCCCCAGACCGATCCCTGGGATGGAGGGGAGAGTGAATGGATAGGGACCCCCAGACCGATCCCTGGGATGGAGGGGAGAGTGAATGGATAGGGACCCCCAGACCGATCCCTGGGATGGAGGAGAGTGAATGGATAGGGACCCCCAGACCGATCCCTGGGATGGAGGGGAGAGAGTGAATGGATAGGGACCCCCAGACCGATCCCTGGGATGGAGGGGAGAGTGTGAATGGATAGGGACCCCCAGACCGATCCCTGGGATGGAGGGGAGAGTGAATGGATAGGGACCCCCAGACCGATCCCTGGGATGGAGGGGGGAGTGAATGGATAGGGACCCCCAGACCGATCCCTGGGATGGAGGAGGGTGAATGGATAGGGACCCCCAGACCGATCCCTGGGATGGAGGAGAGTGAATGGATAGGGACCCCCAGACCGATCCCTGGGATGGAGGGGAGAGAGTGAATGGATTGGGACCCCCAGACCGATCCCTGGGATAGAGGGGGGAGAGTGAATGGATTGGGACCCCCAGACCGATCCCTGGGATAGAGGGGGGAGAGTGAATGGATAGGGACCCCCAGACCGATCCCTGGGATGGAGGAGAGAGAATGGATCGGGACCCCCAGACCGATCCCTGGGATGGAGGAGAGTGTGAATGGATAGGGACCCCCAGACCGAGCCCTGGGATGGAGGGGAGAGTGAATGGATAGGGACCCCCAGACCGATCCCTGGGATAGAGGGGAGAGAGTGAACGGATAGGGACACGGAGACCGATCCCTGGGATGGAGGGGAGAGTGAATGGATAGGGACCCCCAGACCGATCCCTGGGATGGAGGGGAGAGTGAATGGATAGGGACCCCCAGACCGATCCCTGGGATAGAGGGGGGAGAGTGAATGGATAGGGACCCCCAGACCGATCCCTGGGATGGAGGGGAGAGTGTGAATGGATAGGGACCCCCAGACCGATCCCTGGGATGGAGGAGGGTGTGAATGGATAGGGACCCCCAGACCGATCCCTGGGATGGAGGAGAGTGTGAATGGATAGGGACCCCCAGACCGAGCCCTGGGATGGAGGAGAGAGTGAATGGATAGGGACCCCCAGACCGAGCCCTGGGATGGAGGAGAGTGTGAATGGATAGGGACCCCCAGACCGATCCCTGGGATGGAGGGGAGAGTGTGAATGGATAGGGACCCCCAGACCGAGCCCTGGGATGGAGGAGAGAGCGTGAATGGATAGGGACCCCCAGACCGAGCCCTGGGATAGAGGAGAGTGAATGGATAGCGACCCCCAGACCGATCCCGAGGATGGAGGAGAGTGAATGGATAGGGACCCCAAGACCGATCCCTGGGATGGAGGGGAGAGAGTGAATGGATAGGGACCCCCAGACCGATCCCTGGGATGGAGGAGAGAGTGAATGGATAGGGACCCCCAGACCGATCCCTGGGATGGAGGGGAGAGTGTGAATGGATAGGGACCCCCAGACCGATCCCTGGGATAGAGGGGAGAGAGTGAATGGATAGGGACACGGAGACCGATCCCTGGGATGGAGGGGAGTGTGAATGGATAGGGACCCCCAGACCGATCCCTGGGATAGAGGGGAGAGTGAATGGATAGGGACCCCCAGACCGATCCCTGGGATGGAGGAGAGAGTGTGAATGGATAGGGACCCCCAGACCGATCCCTGGGATAAAGGGGAGAGTGAATGGATAGGGACCCCCAGACCGATCCCTGGGATAGAGGGGAGAGAGTGAATGGATAGGGACCCCCAGACCGATCCCTGGGATAAAGGGGAGAGTGAATGGATAGGGACCCCCAGACCGATCCCTGGGATGGAGGGGAGAGTGAATGGATAGGGACCCCCAGACCGATCCCTGGGATGGAGGGGAGAGTGAATGGTTAGGGACCCCCAGACCGATCCCTGGGATGGAGGGGAGAGTGTGAATGGATTGGGACCCCCAGACCGATCCCTGGGATAGAGGGGGGAGAGTGAATGGATAGGGACCCCCAGACCGATCCCTGGGATGGAGGGGAGAGTGTGAATGGAAAGGGACCCCGAGACCGATCCCTGGGATGGAGGGGAGAGTGAATGGATAGGGACCCCCAGACCGATCCCTGGGATGGAGGGGAGAGAGTGAATGGATAGGGACCCCCAGACCGATCCCTGGGATGGAGGGGAGAGTGTGAATGGATAGGGACCCCCAGACCGATCCCTGGGATGGAGGAGAGAGTGAATGGATAGGGACCCCCAGACCGATCCCTGGGATGGAGGAGTGTGTGAATGGATAGGGACCCCCAGACCGATCCCTGGGATGGAGGAGAGAGAATGGATAGGGACCCCCAGACCGATCCCTGGGATGGAGGAGAGTGTGAATGGATAGGGACCCCCAGACCGATCCCTGGGATGGAGGGGAGAGTGAATGGATAGGGACCCCCAGACCGATCCCTGGGATGGAGGGGAGAGTGAATGGATAGGGACCCCCAGACCGATCCCTGGGATGGAGGGGGGAGTGAATGGATAGGGACCCCCAGACCGATCCCTGGGATGGAGGGGAGAGAGTGAATGGATGGGGACCCCCAGACCGATCCCTGGGATGGAGGGGAGAGTGAATGGATAGGGACCCCCAGACCGATCCCTGGGATGGAGGGGAGAGAGTGAATGGATGGGGACCCCCAGACCGATCCCTGGGATGGAGGAGAGTGAATGGATAGGGACCCCCAGACCGATCCCTGGGATAGAGGGGAGAGAGTGAATGGATTGGGACCCCCAGACCGATCCCTGGGATGGAGGGGAGAGAGTGAATGGATAGGGACCCCCAGACCGATCCCTGGGATAGAGGAGGGAGAGTGAATGGATAGGGACCCCCAGACCGATCCCTGGGATGGAGGGGAGAGTGAATGGATCGGGACCCCCAGACCGATCCCTGGGATGGAGGGGAGAGTGAATGGATAGGGACCCCCAGACCGATCCCTGGGATGGAGGGGAGAGTGAATGGATAGGGACCCCCAGACCGAGCCCTGGGATGGAGGGGAGAGAATGGATAGGGACCCCCAGACCGATCCCTGGGATGGAGGGGAGAGTGAATGGATAGGGACCCCCAGACCGATCCCTGGGATAGAGGGGAGAGTGAATGGATAGGGACCCCCAGGCCGATCCCTGGGATGGAGGGGAGAGAGTGAATGGATTGGGACCCCCAGACCGATCCCTGGGATGGAGGGTAGAGTGAATGGATAGGGACTCCCAGACCGATCCCTGGGATGGAGGGGAGAGTGTGAATGGATAGGGACCCCCAGACCGATCCCTGGGATGGAGGAGAGTGAGTGAATGGATAGGGACCCCCAGACCGATCCCTGGGATGGAGGGGGGAGTGAATGGATAGGGACCCCCAGACCGATCCCTGGGATAGAGGGGAGAGTGTGAATGGATAGGGACCCCCAGACCGATCCCTGGGATGGAGGAGAGTGAGTGAATGGATAGGGACCCCCAGACCGATCCCTGGGATGGAGGGGAGAGTGTGAATGGATAGGGACCCCCAGACCGATCCCTGGGATGGAGGGGGGAGTGAATGGATAGGGACCCCCAGACCGATCCCTGGGATAGAGGGGAGAGTGAATGGATAGGGACCCCCAGACCGATCCCTGGGATGGAGGGGAGAGTGAATGGATAGGGACCCCCAGACCGATCCCTGGGATGGAGGGGGGAGTGAATGGATAGGGACCCCCAGACCGATCCCTGGGATGGAGGAGAGTGAGTGAATGGATAGGGACCCCCAGACCGATCCCTGGGATGGAGGGAAGAGTGAATGGATAGGGACCCCCAGACCGATCCCTGGGATGGAGGAGAGTGAATGGATAGGGACCCCCAGACCGATCCCTGGGATGGAGGGGAGAGAGTGAATGGATTGGGACCCCCAGACCGATCCCTGGGATAGAGGGGGGAGAGTGAATGGATAGGGACCCCCAGACCGATCCCTGGGATGGAGGGGAGAGTGTGACTGGATAGGGACCCCCAGACCGATCCCTGGGATGGAGGGTAGAGTGAATGGATAGGGACTCCCAGACCGATCCCTGGGATGGAGGGGAGAGTGTGAATGGATAGGGACCCCCAGACCGATCCCTGGGATGGAGGGGAGAGTGTGAATGGATAGGGACCCCCAGACCGATCCCTGGGATGGAGGAGAGAGAGTGAATGGATAGGGACCCCCAGACCGATCCCTGGGATGGAGGGGAGTGTGAATGGATAGGGACCCCCAGACCGATCCCTGGGATGGAGGGGAGAGTGAATGGATAGGGACCCCCAGACCGATCCCTGGGATGGAGGAGAGTGAATGGATAGGGACCCCCAGACCGATCCCTGGGATGGAGGAGAGTGTGACTGGATAGGGACCCCCAGACCGATCCCTGGGATGGAGGGGAGAGTGTGAATGGATAGGGACCCCCAGACCGATCCCTGGGATGGAGGAGAGAGTGTGAATGGATAGGGACCCCCAGACCGATCCCTGGGATGGAGGAGAGAGAGTGAATGGATAGGGACCCCCAGACCGAGCCCTGGGATGGAGGGGAGAGTGAATGGATAGGGACCCCCAGACCGATCCCTGGGATGGAGGGGAGAGTGAATGGATAGGGACCCCCAGACCGATCCCTGGGATGGAGGAGAGTGAATGGATAGGGACCCCCAGACCGATCCCTGGGATGGAGGAGAGTGAATGGATAGGGACCCCCAGACCGATCCCTGGGATGGAGGAGAGTGAATGGATAGGGACCCCCAGAGGGACCCCCAGACCGATCCCTGGGATGGAGGGGAGAGTGAATGGATAGGGACCCCCAGACCGATCCCTGGGATGGAGGAGAGTGAATGGATAGGGACCCCCAGACCGATCCCTGGGATGGAGGAGAGTGAATGGATAGGGACCCCCAGACCGATCCCTGGGATGGAGGAGAGTGAATGGATAGGGACCCCCAGACCGATCCCTGGGATGGAGGGGAGAGTGAATGGATAGGGACCCCCAGACTGATCCCTGGGATGGAGGAGAGTGAATGGATAGGGACCCCCAGACCGATCCCTGGGATGGAGGAGAGTGTGACTGGATAGGGACCCCCAGACCGATCCCTGGGATGGAGGGGAGAGTGTGAATGGATAGGGACCCCCAGACCGATCCCTGGGATGGAGGAGAGAGTGTGAATGGATAGGGACCCCCAGACCGATCCCTGGGATGGAGGAGAGAGAGTGAATGGATAGGGACCCCCAGACCGAGCCCTGGGATGGAGGGGAGAGTGAATGGATAGGGACCCCCAGACCATCCCTGGGATGGAGGGGAGAGTGAATGGATAGGGACCCCCAGACCGATCCCTGGGATAGAGGGGAGAGTGAATGGATAGGGACCCCCAGACCGATCCCTGGGATAGAGGGGAGAGTGGATCAATGTTTGGAAGATAAAGAGATGATTCAGTCACAGATTTAGATTGTATAGCACAGAAACAGACCCTTAGGCTCATCCCGTCCATGCCAACCAGATATCCTAAATTAATTTAGTCCCATTTCCCAGCACCCAACCCATATCCCTCCAAACCCTTCCTGTTCATGTCCCCATCCAGATGCCTTTTAAATGTTGTAATTGTCCCAGCCTCCACCACATCCTCTGGCAGCTCATTCCACACACGTACCACCCTCTGGGTGAAAACGTTGCCCCTTAGGTCTCTTGTGTATCTTTCCCCTCTCACCCTAAACCTATGGCCCTCTAGTTCTGGACTCCCCGACCCCAGGGAAAAGACCTTGTCTATTTATCCTATCCATGCCCCCCCCCCATGATTTTATAAACCTCTATAAGGTCACCCCTCAGCCTCCGACGCTCCAGGGAAAACAGCCCCAGCCTGTTCAGCCTCTCCCTGTAGCTCAAACTCTCCAACCCTGGCAATATTTTTTCTCAATCCTTTCAAGTTTCACAATGTCCCTCCTAGAGCAGGGAGACCAGAATTGCACAGAGTGTGCCAAAAGTGGCCTCGCTGATATCCCGTACAGCTGCAACGTGACCTCCCAGCTCCTCAAAAATACACATTTCACCGGGGGGGGGGGGGGCTCAGCAGGGAAGGTGCAGGAACAAACCTGACGCTGGCTGAGGGAGGGGACATAGCCTCCGAGTCAGGGGTCAGGCCATTACAGGCAGAGGTGAGGAGGAACAGCCTCACTCGGTGTGTGGTGAGGCGTTGGAATTGACAGCCCCACTGTCAGAGATGACAGAAACGTACCTCTGAGGAAGGGTCACCGATCCCGAAGCGTTAACTCTGATTTCTCTCTGTGGGTCTTGCCCAGACCTGCTGAGCTGTTCCAGCAACTCCTGGTTTTGTTTCGCACTCAGTGTTTGCAGGTCTTCTGGTTCCCACCTACCCCAGTGGGATTAGCCCCCCTGGGAGTAACAGGGACTGGGCAGTGGGTTCTGGTGGAGGGAGAGATGGGTTGGGGGGGCTTGGGGGGGGGAATGTCAGACTGACCTGAGGAGCTGCAGGCGCCTGATGGGAATTGCGCCGTTGTCCCCGTAGTCCACGTAGTAGAGGTCGGCGTTACCGCTCGCCAGGAAGCCCAGCACTCGGGCCCGGTACCAGGAGCTGTCGCCCACAAACGGGGCTGCCACAATGTCCCCCGGCTTCGGGAAGAACGCCTCCCCCTGTGGAGAATCGGGAGGTCAGAGGAAGGTGACGGAAACCGACAAAGCAAGATCCCACCGTTCAGCGCCACCGCCACCCACCCTCCCCTTCAATGCTTACATCCATGCTGGGATGCCTGGCATCACACTGGCACTGAAACTCACATACCACCCTGTGCATTAGAGTGACAGGCAAAGCATCTTGGCAGTAGGGTGACATTTAATTGTTACAACCTTGGGGAATCATGTCATACAGCACGGAAACAGACCCTTCGGCCCATCTCGTCCATGCCAACCATAGAGACATGGAAGTCTACTGCACGGAAATAGACCCTTCGGCCCATCTTGTCCATGGTGACCATAGAGACAGAACTGTACAGCATGGAAACAGACCCTTCGGCCCATCTTGTGCACGCCGACCCAGATATCCTAAATTACTCTAGTCCCATTTACCAGCACTTGGCTCATCTCCCTCTAAATCCTTACTATTCATGTCGCTATCCAGATGCCTTTTAAATGCTGTAATTGTACCAGCCTCCACCACTTCCTCTGGCAGCTCATTCCATACACGTACCACCCTCTGCGTGAAAATGTTGCCCTTTAGGTTCCTTTCCTCTCCCTCTTTAAACCTATGTCCTCTAGTTTTGGTATCCCCCACCCCAGGGAAAAGACTTTGTCTATTTACCCTATCCATGCCCCCCATGATTTTACAAACCTCTATAAGGTCACCCCTCAGCCTCCGACGCTCCAGGGAAAACAGCCCCAGTCTGTTCAGCCTCTCCCTGTAGCTCAAACCCTCCAAACCCTGGCAACATCCTTGTAAGTCTTTTCTGAATCCTTAAAAGTTGAAACAACATCTATCTTTTAGCAGAGAAACCAGAATTGTTCTGAGGAAGGGTTACATTAACTCTGATTCCTCGCCACAGATACTGCCATACATGGTAAGCTTTTACAGCAACTTCTGGCTTTGTTTCCACACAATATTCCAACAGTGGCCTAACCAATGTCCTGTACAGCCGCAACATGACCTCCCAACTCCTGTACTCAATACTCTGACCAATAAAGGAAAGCATACCAAACGCCTTCTTCACTATCCTATCTACCTGTGACTCCACTTTCAAGGAGCTATGAACCTGCACTCCAAGGTCTCTTTGCTCAGCAACACTCGCTCAGACCTTACCATTGCTTTTACCACTTAATGACTACAGATGCTGGAAACCAGATTCTGGATTCGTGGTGTTGGAAGAGCACAGCAGTTCAGGCAGCATCCAAGGAGCAGAGAAATCGACGTTTCGGGCAAAAGCCCTTCATCAGGAATAAAGGCAGTGAGCCTGAAGCGTGGAGAGATAAGCTAGAGGAGGGTGGGGGTTGGGGAGAAAGTAGCATAGAGTACAATGGGTGAGTGGGGGAGGGGATGAAGGTGATAGGTCAGGGAGGAGAAGATAGGTGGAAAAGGAGATAGGCAGGTAGGACAAGTCATGGGGACAGTTACTGAGCTGGAAGTTTGAAACTAGGATGAGGTGGGGGAAGGGGAAATGAGGAAACTATTGAAGTCCACATTGATGCCCTGGGGTTGAAGTGTTCCGAGGTGGAAGATGAGGTGTTCATCCTCCAGGCGTCTGGTGGTGAGGGAGCGGCGGTGAAGGAGGCCCAGGACCTCCATGTCCTTGGCAGAGTGGGAGGGGGGAGTTTAAATGTTGGGCCACAGGGCGGTTTGGTTGATTGGTGCGGGTGTCCCGGAGATGTTCTCGAACGCGCTCTGCTAGGAGGCGTAAGTGTATAAGTCCTGCTAAGGTTTGCCTTTCCAAAATGCAGCACCTCACATTGATCTATATTAAACTCCATCTGCCACTCCTCAGCCCATTTGATCAAGGTCCTGTCGTACTCTGTTACAAGGCTGTGGCTTTAAGAGGTTATTTTGTCCTGGGTATTTTTCTTGAAGAGCAGTTGTGAGGCAGAGGCTGTCAGTAAGAAAGTAAACAGCTCGAGAGGCCTTGGGAGATTTTCTTCAGAACGTTGAAAGCAGTGTGCGTGAGACCAGCTCTCACAGGCCAAACTTTTTTAAAAAGTTATTGGGGTCTCAACAGAGTTGGAACCCCAATCTCCTGGCTGCTACACTCCTGAGTATTCTCTTCTTCCTGGATTGGAGAACTGCACGTGAGAATTGGGGCTTAATTTGCCTTTATTTTTGCCAAAGGAGTGTGTTTATGGGATGGGACTATATTGGAGCAGTTAGTTAGTAAGACTCACCGTAACTGCTATTCTGTTAATAAAGTTAAGTTAGTCTAAATTTCTCTTTCTTCTGTTGTATTTTTAACTGCAGCGTTTAAAGAAACGGTGCGTTGCTTAACCTCGAATAGTTTGACCAGTCGCATCGCGTCAGGAACAGACACTTCACATTTGCCTTAAAGGTCAGAGAATGAAAGGGTCTACCTTTAGTGGGACTCTGGTTGGACTGGGGTTTGGTCTGGGCTGTCAGACTGTGTGCTCACTGAGCTGCGGCAACGTCATGTCAATCCGAAATTCGTTAGCAGCCTGTAAGGTCAGCCCTTTCACTAAGTTATGACCATCTCACTTTTTTGTTAAGATGCTATAAGTGATGGAGTACCATTGCAGTCCTTCTATAACGGGATGGGTGCGTTTGTGGGCAACCCCGTGCTAGTGAAACATTGCACTTCGAAACAGCTCTTAAAGTGTTGGCGATGTAATCGCAACACAGCCCACACGCAGTGTAATAGTTGGTGCTGTAGGGACAGTATTCCCCAATCCGGCAATCCCGTTCCAGCCCACACGCGATTTAATAGATGGTCATGTAGGGACAGCGTTCCCCAATCCGACAATCCCATTCCAGACAACACGCGGTTTAATAGTTGGTGATGTAGGGACAGGATGACTAGGGTAGGTATCAGTCCAGTCAAGGATAGTAGTGGGAAGTTGTGTGTGGAGGCAGAGGAGATTGGTGAGACACTAAATCAATACTTTTCGTCAGTATTCACTCAGGAACAGGACACTGTTGCTGATGTGAATATTGAGTCACAAGTGATTAGAATGAATGGCCTTGAGGGACGTAGGGAAGAGGTCCGGGGAATACTGGAAAGGATGAAAATAGATTAGTCCCCTGGGCCTGATGGCATTTATCCTCTGGGAAGCTAGGGAGGAGATAGCGGAGCCATTGGCCTTGATTTTTATGTCGTCGTTGTCTACGGGAATGGTGCCAGAAGACTGGAGGATAGCGAATGTGGTCCCCTTGTTCAAGAAGGGGAGTAGGGATAGCCCGAGTAACTATAGGCCAGTGAGTCTCACTTCTGTTGTGGGCAAAGTCTTAGAGAGAATTGTAAGGGATAGGATTTATGAACATCTGGATATGAATGATGTGATCAAGGATAGTCAGCATGGTTTTGTGAAGGGCAGGTCGTGCCTCACAAACCTTATTGAATTCTTTGAGAAGGTGACTAAGGAAGTGGACGAGGGTAAAGCAGTAGATGTGGTGTATATGGATTTTAGCAAGGCGTTTGATAAGGTTCCCCATGGCAGGCTAATGCAAAAACTACGGAGGTATGGCATTGAGGGTGCATTAGAGGTTTGGATTAGGAATTGGCTGGCTGGAAGGAGACAGAGGGTAGTAGTTGATGGCATAGGTTCATCTTGGAGCGCAGTTACTAGCGGTGTTCCGCAAGGATCTGTTTTGGGACCATTGCTGTTTGTCATTTTTATAAATGACCTGGAGGAGGGGCTAGAAGGTTGGGTGAGCAGGTTTGCGGATGATACAAAAGTCGGTGGAGTTGTTGACAGTGAGGAAGGATGTGGCAGGTTACAGCGGGATATAGATAAGCTGCAGAGCTGGGCAGAAAGGTGGCAAATGGAATTCAATGTGGGTAAGTGTGAGGTGAGAGTAAGAGTAACAAGATGGGGTACTGGGCTAATGGTCGGAGACTTGGTAGTGTGGAAGAGCAGAGGGATCTTGGTGTCCATGTACACAGATCTCTGAAAGTTGCCACCCAGGTAAATAGTGCGGTGAAGAAGGCATATGGTGTACTGGGCTTTATTGGTAGAGGAATTGAGTTCCGGAGTCCTGAGGTCATGTTGCAGTTGTATAAGACTCTGGTGCGGCCACATCTGGAGTATTGTGTGCAGTTTTGGTCGCCATACTATAGGAAGGATGTGGAGGCACTGGAACGGGTGCAGAGGAGGTTTACCAGGATGTTGCCTGGTATGGTAGGAAGATCGTATGAGGAAAGGCTGAGGCACTTGGGGCTGTTTTCATTGGAGAAAAGAAGGTTTAGGGGAGATTTGATAGAGGTGTACAAGATGATTAGGAGTTTAGATAGGGTTGACAGTGAGAACCTTTTTCCACGTATGGAGTCAGCTGTTACGAGGGGGCATAGCTTTAAATTAAGGGGTGGTAGGTATAGGACAGATGTTAGGGGTAGATTCTTTACTCAGCGAGTCGTAAGTTCTGGGAATGCCCTGCCAGTAGCAGTGGTGGACTCTCCCTCTTTATGGGCATTTAAACGGGCATTGGATAGGCATA
>NC_092766.1:5916882-6086882 GCF_047496795.1 Chiloscyllium punctatum
GAGATGGGGAGGGAGAGATGGGGGATAGAGAGAGAGATGCGGAGAGAGAGAGATGGAGAGAGATGGACAGAGAGAGAGAGTGAGAGAAAGATGGGGAGAGAGAGCGATTGATGGGGAAGAGAGAGAGAGAGATGGGGAGGGAGAGAGCGAGATGGGAGAGAGAGAGAAAGATGGGAGAAAGAGAGAGAGATGGGGGAGAGAGAGATGTGGGGAGAGAGCGAGCTGGGGGAAAGAGAGAGAGAGAGAGAGATGGGAGAGAGAAATGGGGGAGAGAGAGAGAGATCGGGGGGAGAGAGAGAGATGAGGAGAGAGAGATGGGAGAGAGAGAGAGAGATGGAGGGAGAGAGAGAGAGAGATGGAGGGAGGGAGGGGAGAGAGGGAGAGAGAGAGATGGGGGAGAGAGAGAGAGAGAGAGAGAGAGATGTGGGGGGAGAGAGAGGAGAGAGAGAGAGAGATGGGGAGAGAGGGGAGAGAGAGATGGGGGAGAGAGAGAGAGATGTGGGGGGAGAGAGAGAGAAGAGAGAGAGATGGGGAGAGAGAGAGATGGGGGAGAGAGAGAGAGATGGGGGGAGAGAGAGAGAGATGGGGGGAAGAGAGAGAGAGAGATGGGGGAGAGAGAGAGAGATGTGGGGGGAGAGAGAGAGAGAGAGAGAGAGAGATGGGGGAAGAGAGAGAGAGAGCGCGAGAGATGGGGGAGAGAGGGGGAGAGAGAGATGGGGAGAGAGAGAGAGAGAGAGAGAGAGATGTGGGGGGAGAGAGAGAGAGATGGGGGGAGAGAGAGAGAGATGGGGGGAGAGAGAGAGAGATGGGGGGAGAGAGAGAGAGATGGGGGGAGAGAGAGAGATGGGGGGAGAGAGAGAGAGATGGGGGGGTGGAGAGAGATGGGGGAGAGAGAGAGAGAGATGGGGGAGAGTGTGAGATGGGGGGATTGAGAGAGATGGGGGGAGAGAGAGAGAGATGGGGAAGAGAGAGAGAGATGGGGGAAGAGAGAGAGATGGGGGAAGAGAGAGAGATGGGGGAAGAGAGAGAGAGAGCAAGAGAGAGAGCGAGAGATGGGGGAGAGAGAGAGATGGGGGAGAGAGAGAGAGATGGGGGAGAGAGAGATGTGGGGGGAGAGAGAGAGAGAGAGAGAGAGAGAGAGATGGGGGAGAGAGAGAGAGATGGGGGAGAGAGAGAGAGATGGGGGAAGAGAGAGAGATGGGGGAAGAGAGAGAGATGGGGGAAGAGAGAGAGATGGGGGAAGAGAGAGAGAGAGCAAGAGAGAGAGCGAGAGATGGGGGAGAGAGAGAGATGGGGGAGAGAGAGAGAGATGGGGGAGAGAGAGATGTGGGGGGAGAGAGAGAGAGAGAGAGAGAGAGAGATGGGGGAGAGAGAGAGAGATGGGGGAGAGAGAGATGGGGGAAGAGAGAGAGAGAGCAAGAGAGAGAGCGAGAGATGGGGGAGAGAGAGAGATGGGGAGAGAGAGATGGGGGAGAGAGAGAGAGAGAGATGGGGAGATAGAGAGAGAGATGGCAGAGAGAGAGAGATGGGGGAGATAGAGAGAGAGATGGGGGAGAGAGAAATGGGGTGGGAGTGAGAGAGAGAGAGAGAGATGTGGTGGGAGAGAGAGTGAGAGAGAGATGGGGGAGAGTGAGAGAGAGTGAGAGCGAGAGAGAGAGAGCGAGAGCGAGAGCGCGAGCGAGCGCGAGGTTGGGAGAGAGAGCGAGAGAGAGCGAGGTTGGGAGAGAGAGAGAGACAGAGAGAGAGAGAGAGAGAGACAGACAGAGACAGACAGACAGACGAGGGAGGTTGGGGGGGGAGAGAGGGAGAGAGAGAGGGGTTGGGGAGAGAGAGAGAGAGAGAGATGGGGAGAGAGAGATGGGGAGTGAGTGAGAGAGAGAGACATGTGGGGGGAGGGAGAGAGAGATGTGGGGGGAGAGAGACAGAGAGAGATGGGTGGAGAGAGAGAGAGATGGGGGAGAGAGAGAGAGAGAGATGGGGAAGAGAGAGAGATGGGGGAAGAGAGAGAGATGGGGGAAGAGAGAGAGCTAGAGATGGGGGAGAGAGAGATGGGGAGGGAGTGAGAGAGGGAGAGAGAGATGGGGGAGAGTGAGAGAGAGATGGGGAGAGTGAGAGAGAGAGAGAGAGAGATGGGGGAGAGTGAGAGAGAGGTTGGGGGGAGAGGGGGAGAGAGGGTGAGAGGGAGAGAGAGAGCGAGGTTGGGAGAGAGAGAGAGGTTGAGAGAGGTTGAGAGAGAGAGAGGTTGAGAGAGGTTGAGAGAGAGAGAGGTTGGGAGAGAGAGAGAGAGAGAGAGAGACGGGGGACAGAGAGAGAGAGAGAGAGAGAGACAGGAGAGAGAGAGAGAGACGGGGGGAGAGAGACGGGGGAGTGAGACGGGGGGGAGAGAGAGAGAGAGAGAGATGGGGCGAGAGGGAGAGAGACGGGGAGAGAGAGAAAGAGGGAGAGAGAGATGAGGGAGAGAGAGAGATGGGGGGTGAGTGGGAGAGAGCGAGAGAGAGATGGGGGGGAAGAGAGAGAGAGATGGGCAGAGAGAGAGAGAGATGGGTGGAGAGAGAGATGGGTGGAGAGAGAGATGGGTGCAGAGAGAGCAACGGGAGAGAGGGAGGGAGACAGATGGGGAGGGAGAGATGGGGGATAGAGAGAGAGAGATGCGGAGAGAGAGAGATGGAGAGAGAGAGAGTGAGAGAAAGATGGGGAGAGAGAGCGATTGGTGGGGAAGAGAGAGAGAGATGGGGAGGGAGAGAGTTGGGGAGAGAACGAGATGGGGAGAGAGAGAGAAAGATGGGGAGAAAGAGAGAGAGATGGGGTGGGAGAGAGATCTGGAGAGACAGAGAGAAAGATGAGGAGAGCAAGAGAGAGAGAGATGGGGAGAGAGATGGGGGAAGAGAGAGAGGTAAAGAGATGGGGAGAGAGAGAGTGAAAGAGAATGGGAGAGAGAGAGATGGGGAGATAGAGATAGATTGGGTGAGAGAGAGATGGGGGAGAGAGAGAGAGCGCACGATGGTGGGAGAGAGAGAGCGATGAAGAGACATGGAGAGAGAGAGTGAGTGAGATGGAGAGTGAGAGAGAGATATTACATCTGCCCCCTCATTTCCTATCACAGGTTCCCAGATTTTGAATTTTGCACTGGGCATTCATAACGGGCACAGTCAAATATTGCAGGGGTTGGGGGGATGAGATTGGATGTAACAGCAATTCAGCACCTGTTGCGGGTTTTGGGCTGATAACCTTGTGCCAGAGAATTGTAAATTTTAATATCAGGCTTGCATTATAATTGCACTTCTCGACCTAATCATCCTGAGTTTGCCAACCCTGCTTCATAGGTGAAAGACATTTCAAACTTTGACCTTGAAAAGTCGTGCTATTCCAGCTTGACTACTACATGGTTCAGTTTCATTCCACAGAGTTCTCCTTTTCCCCTGAAGGCTGACTCTTGCTTTGGTGGGGGCCAGGGAGGAGTTACTTGCAGTCTCTGGCTCTCTTTAGACATTGCCCATTCCTCCTGAAATCCTGGAGAGTCATTGCACAGCTTATTGCCTTCTCGAGACTCAGAGACCCTTTCCTTTTTCCTCACTGGAAGAGGTACAAATGCCAACCATTTAGCCATGCACCCCCACCCCTCCAAACGTGGCTTTTGAGCTGAAGGGGAATTCATTGGGCCCCTGTGTTGGAACAATGTTGATGGGAAACTTGAGGGATCACTGCTGGTGAGCAGGAGATACAGCCACTACTCACTGACGTTGACATGGTTCCAGGTAAATTCATCGTGGTGCACAAATTCCCAGTGACAAATACAATTCCTTCCATTCTCTCAACCCACCCCCCAAGCAACAGACACAATGGACCAATTTGGCTCCTTGTCCTGGGTTCTTAGGTGGGACTTTTACTCCAAACTTCAGGACGAGTGGGCGGCACGGTGGTTAGCACTGCTGCCTCACAGCTCCAGAGACCCAGGTTCAATTCCCGCCTCAGGCGACGAACTGCGTGGAGTTTGCACGTTCTCCCCGTGTCTGTGGGTTTCCTCCGGGTGCTCCGGTTTCCTCCCACAGTCCAAAGATGTGCAGGTTAGGTGAATTGGCCATGTTAAATTGCCCGTAGTGTTAGGTAAGGGGTAAATGCAGGGGTATGGGTGGGTTGCGCTTCGGCGGGGCGGTGTGGACTTGTTGGACCGAAGGGCCTGTTTCCACACTGTAAGTAATCTAATCTAAAAAACGAGAGAAGGGACAGTTGCCAATGAGAGAGAATTCAATTCCCCACCGTTATCAGACTTCCAAATACAACTCTCAAATGTTGAATTTAAATGTTGATCTCGCTCTATGTGCGCCTTCTCTGCAGCCATAACCTTATATTCCTCACTCTGTTCTATTGCCTGAATGCATTTTGTATGATCTGATCTAACTGTACTGCACAGAGTTGGGAGGTCACGTTGCAGCTGTACAGGACATCGGTTCATTCAATTCCTTGTTGTAGGAAAGAGGTTGTTAAAATTGAAAAGGGTTCAGGAAAGATTTACAAGGATGTTGCCAGGGTTGGAGAGTTTGAACTGTAGGGAGAGGCTGAACAGGCTGGGGCTGTTTTCCCTGGAGCATCAGAGGCTGAGGAGTGACCTTATAGAGGTTTATAAAATCATGAGGGATATGGATAGGGTGAATAGCCAAAGTCTTTTCCCCAGTGTAGGCGAGTCCAAAACTAGAGGGGCATAGGTTTAAGGTGAGAGGGGAAAGATTTAAAAGGGATCAAAGGGACAACTTTTCCACACAGAGGGTGGTACGTGTATGGAATGAGTTGCCAGAGGAAGTGGTGGAGGCTGGTACAATGACAGCATTTAAAAGGCATCTGGATGGGTATATGAATAGGAAGGGTTTATGAGGGATGATGGGCCAAGTGCTGGCAAATGGGACTAGATTAATTTCGGAAATCTGGTCAGCATGGATAGGTGGGAACAAAGGGTCTGTTTCCATGCTGTACAGCTCTATGACTTTAAAGAACAAAACTTTTCACTGTAACCTGGGTACGTGACAATCATATATCAAATTAAATCCTCCCAACCCACCCAAATGGATTGATCTAACAAATCAGCATCCTCCTCTCATGCAGGACATAAATGACTGTTTTGCCCTTCAAGTGGCATTCTTGCAAAGTGTCCTGATGAGAACAAGATGAAAGACTTCCGCAAGAAGTGCCTTATTTCAGCAGGTTCTGTGCAACCACAATTTCTCATTTAACACTGGGACCAGGAATAAAACAGATTTAAGGGGTGGTTCACCTTTTCCATCTTAAGAACAGGGTGAAGGGTGGGTGATAGATACAAGCAAAGTCCTGCCAACTGAGAATTTTATTTTTCAAAGTTCTGTTTCTTGCAACTGTTGTTTGGACCACAACCTTGGAAAATCATCAGTTGCTTGCAGAGGATAAAATATTTAAGTTCTCAGGGAAAAAAAAAGCAACTTACCATTCTCAGTCACTGCATCCCGGTTTTTGGAAATTTGACATTTGGCAATCAGAATCCCAAAGTCCAGTCACAAAGAGAGACAGGAACAGAAGCAGTTTGTTAGACTTGAAAAGATAGTTTACAAATGTGAAGAATTTTCATGTAAATATCTTCCTCTCTGTTCAGATATTTCTAGCAAAAAGAAATGGACAAAATCTGATTTTATTTACATATAACCACCCCCCTCCACTTAATTCCCTTCAAGTCCCATACACCTGCACCTCATCTGGCATCTCTCCAACTGTTGGCAAACTCAGTAAAGACGGACAATTCTGCAGGATTTGGAGGGGTGAAGTGCAGATGGCGTGGATGAATTGCTAAGGACTAGCACCATTCTGATGGCACAAATGGCCTTTCTTTGGCTGCTCCCATCCTTTTGACATTGCTGCTGCTCCTGGAACATGCTTGATGAGGTGGGAGGCAGACATCTACATTTGCAAAGGTCAGTTACCAGCCACTACCAGCAAATTCAGCAGAAAAGTTGGAGAATCTTTAGGAAAAACATCCAAAAAGTTCATACTCCCTTCTTACACCGAATATAAACACACGTCATTTACCCAAGAATGTACAAAAAATAAATTTTATTTCAGTATGAGAACAGAGCTACCTTAATCTAACATCAACCCATGTACCACGTTCAGTTTGATTTTAGTTACAAGTAAACATTTATAGTTGTATAAAGAGTGCAGTGTTGACTGCTACAGAGGACATGCAGGTTTAGTAAAAGACTCCAGACCTCTCAGTAACTCCTTATTAATATTAAACTTCTTCCCTCTTCCAAATTCCAACCAGTAATGGGATTTCTTTATCAAAGTGACAATTACAAACTTTGAACATTACGCCAAACACTTTAGTTTTTCCTTTGGAACGAAGAAAAACTGTCAGGTTAATGACATCCTTTTCTCAATAAACTCGTTCACAATTCCAAATGGTAAACAGTTTTGCAGCCTGTGTAAATTACAGTACTGTCGGAGCGGTCATTGACATGGATGTGTCTTCAATTGCGACATCATAAACAAAAATAGACAATACAAATAAAAGATGATTAACATAATCTCAAAGATTGTCCGACAAAACCCAAACTTCATGACACACAAGAAATGCACAGGTGTTTTTTTAAAAAGATTCAATTATTACTACGACTTTGCTACACAGTCAGAAATGACACAACACCAGGTTATAGTCCTACAGGATTATTTGAAATCACAAGCTTTCTGAGCGTTGCTCCATCATCAGGTGTCGTATGACTTCTGACTTTGTCCACCCCAGTCCAACACTGACGTGTCCCGACATAGTAACAGGGAGTGCAGGTCAGGCAGCCTCTGCGTGGCACGATTTAACGTCTCACAATGTAGGAGGTTGACTCAATGTTAACTCTGACTCTGAGCCACTTCCAGTATCCACTACCCTCCTGCTTTCTGACTAGATATGTGGGCTTTTGTTTTCCTGGAAAGTATTCACAGAAGCCCCTACATTCCTTGATAAATGGCAGTGGCTAGGGTGGTAGCAACCTGCCAGTGCAGCTGAGAATCATTAAACACTGTTGGTACTCCTGCACATTATAAACTGCAAATTAAGATTTTTAAAATAACCTGCTATGTCACAACTCCAGAGCAGGTGGGATTTGAACCAGGATCTCCATGAGAGACACTCCAAACCTTAGATCACCCTAGTACATAAGACCCTTAAAATGTAGGGCAATAAATGAGTTAGTGGAACCATTACCTGAATTGGGGTGGCTTTCTGACGTTCAATATTAATGCCCTAACACCACCTAATTCGTATTGCTGGCAATGTAAATCATTCCACAGACCAGATGCAATTCACATTTCTGTGTTCTGGCAGAGATAACATTGACTTTCCCTGAATGAACAAAGAGCCCTCGAACAGTAGGCACCTTGACACCAGCATGATTGCTCAGTTCTGTTGACCATGAGTCAGACTGGTGTGCACTGACGTTGAGAGAGAGAGAGAGAGAGAGAGAGGCCAGTTAAACCTGCTGTGGGTTATCCATGCCTTAGAATGGTGCCGGAGAAAGACAGAATGGAGAGCAGACAAGAAATAAGAAGAGCAGCGACACATTAGAAAGAACAAAAAGGAAAGGTATGGTAGGGGTGGGAAGGAGAGCGCATTTCCTTAACAGAGGACCATCATGGGGTTAGCTCACTGTCAGTGTTTAATTCCCAAATTGGGATTAAAGATGGAGTATTTTCACACAAGAAACATATACAATGGTGTCTCACTAACTTACTTGTAACTCCAGACTATCGTTCATAGGCTCTTTTCCTATTGAATGTAATGCCCAGGAGTGAGGCTGACAATATAATCCTTACGTACTTCTGAAAAGAAAGGATATGGGTGGAACATCATTTTCTATCCTTGAGTGCTGTCCCTCTGTTCACTAATAACAGCATTGTTTCGAACAGCAATCAGCATTAACAGCTCCTGTCTGAAATACTTTGTGAAGAAGGGGCATTTCTTCCAACTACTGTCTTTTGAGTAGATCTTTCAGAAGTAATAGATAGGAAGTGTTCTCCAACCTATTCTCAGCATACCTACCAGAGGAAATCTCAACCCTGACGTCGAATTTACTACTATTTACTCCCAGAATGAAGCTTTAAATGCAATCATTTTTTTCAATTCAATGTAAAGCAACACTGAAAAATAAAATTCTTAAATCTTCCAGTTTGCTTTGCTACACCCGGTGATGAGTTGGCCTGAACAGATAATGGAGTTTCTCAATGGGAGGAGATAGGTCGGGACATTTTCAACTTCTGTGACTTTTCTCCTAACACTGTCTGGCAACTAAAGGTTTCTCTCCTGTCTCCAAAACAATCAATTTTCATGTTACACACCTATTGGACTGAAACTCCAGATCAGCAGACTTGACAGTTTGTACCTTCCACACGACTAACTAAAATATTTCAATTGGCACATTTCAATCTCCAATGAATCGTCTACAAATACCAAGCTATCTCACATACATACAATCTCATTAATATTTACAAGGTGTTAAACAATACTTTAGAGTGCTTCCTCCCAAAATCATGTACAATCTTGCAAATAGGTGAAGTATATCTCCAGATTTTGGTGGAACTCAACACTACACATCAGGAAGTTCACATAGTGGCTAATGCCACCATGTCGCTCATATTTTCACCCTGTTAGGAAAGAACAGGGATTCGGAATACTAATTGTGATTGAGAAACACAACTAGCTATACTGGGAATCCATGATGCGATAATGCACACCAATGGATGCTCCCAAGTAAGAATAAGCAGTTACAAAACAAAGATGAGACACTACTGATCAATGCACCTGAGGTAACAGCATTGACCACTAAACCTTACTCACAAAATATGAAGACCCTCAATCATTACCAACTCCACAGATGGAGAAGTTAACAAATTTCCCACCACATCATAGGGCTGCTCTCCAATTAGAGAGAGATGACGAGTGGTGGTTTACCCCGAGAGTCACCATGCCTCAGGTGAGGTTGAGGAGAGTCCTTCATGGTAACCCCAGTCCATGTGGGATCTCCCACTATGTAGAGTAGATGCGTGTGATAGCACCGATGCAGAGAAAAAGGCCAGTGATCCAAACTTGGAATTTACCTCCTGGTGAAGAAAGAGAGTAAAGTGTGACCCAAATCTCCATTTATTTCTTGGTGAGCAAGAATATCATTGGCTGGTGGGTTTGCAAACAGGGTTCCCTGTGCTTTAGACTGAAAGAAGATAATTCCACAGAAGGGAACATAGCACAAATCAAAGCATAGAAAAGCACAGATATCAGCAGTGTGCTTTAAAACCTTTTATTCAAACTGAGCAAACATCAGATACAAACACTCTACCATGACTTTTCTATAAGTGTTTGAAATTTCACATGAACTGCTGTAAGAGTTGGGCAGCCTGCGAGGTTTTAGAATCATTGTAATGGTTGCTTTCAGTCAGAATTAAATAAGATCTTAATGGATATCAAAAATAAAAGGGACAAAGCCATGGATAAGCAAAGTGTTCACCAAGGTTCAGTGTCATGGTTTTACACACTTGTTAGAAGTGTCACAGTGGACGTTTCTCACAGACGGATCTGACTTTAAGGGAGCCTCAATCAACTGTCCAGAAACTGCAGGCTTTCAGAACACTTGGACATTGGTCATTGTCCCACTAGAAATCCTGCCGTCTCTTCAGAGTTGGACCACTGCACCAAACAGGGAAATGGAGGACGCATTATAGAAAATAAATGGGTTAGGCATTTTACACTTTTTCAATTATGTTCTCGAAAGATTCAACATTAATGTCTGTATGCGATTAAGAAGCATCTTATTTTTTTTTAGAAAAGTTCAACAAAAGGCAAATGGATTTTGAGAAGGAAATCAAACACAGCTGCAACCATGTCTATGGGCTTCATTCTGAACTCACTCTGCCTTAAAAGATGAACAGTTTTGCCAAGAAAACATGCAAACTAGCCCTATTGTCTCATACATCTGCACTAACAGAAAGATGGTCATCAATGGACAAGGTATTTCTCCAGCGATTCTTGATCCAAAATAGACTGGAAATTTAGTAAGGTAACAAACCAATTTTGTGAGCCATTGGTCTTGCTGCCCCTATTTATTTGTCTGACAGAAGTACATAAAACAAACTGGGAGGTGAAGAGATCACTGCGTTTCTATGAGCTAAACAGCTTTGTTACAAAGATGGAATGTGAGAGTGAACATTGTGGACTGTAAGTCCTAATAGAACATAATGTTAAGAAATCAGAGGAGTAGGCAATTCAGCCCCTCCAGCCTGCTGCACCATTTGATATGATCACGGCTGACCTCATCCCAGCCTCAAGGCCATTTTCCTACTTTCTCTGCATCACCCTTCACCCCATTGCTCATTAAATTTCTGTCTAACTCCTCCTCAAATTCAAAGCAACAATATATACCACATTCTGAGGTAGCGAATTCCACAGATTTATGGCTCTTTTAAGAAAAGCAATTTCAGATCTGTCTTAATAGAGAAATTCTGGAGTCACTCTCACTTAAATCACTGGGTTCTGAAAAATCTTTCATGGAACACTACTTAGAGTAAACGCAAGTCTAAAACTCTGGTTACTTAAACTGGTTTTAAAAAAGCCAGCTTCTGAGATATTTTATAAAATCTGGCATTGGGTGGGGGAAAAACAAAAGAGAAAAATAAGTTAAAAACTTTAGTTTGCCATTCTATAATGCAGAAAGTCCCTTTTTAATGGTAGGCTCAATGCAGCAATTCACTGCTAATTCAAAGCAGTTTTGAGGTGTGGACTTACCTTCAACAGGGCAAGTTTGACTGATGGCCATAGAATGATACAACAGCAAGAAAAATGAAAACAGATTTGGCTGTTTTTATCCTTGTCAGGAATGGAATGTCTGAATTAAGGTACAAGTCCAACTTTGTACACCCATGCATAAGTTTCTATTTGTCATTTCATTGTAGGTCCAAAATATAATTCACTTTATAATTTATAACTCCCCTTTAGTACTAATAGTAGGAATTATCAATCAATCTTCAGTTGTTTAGAACAATTTGCCAATGTTTTCTTTAAAAGCCAAGGCAGAGTGCCAATAGACACATACAGGGTGGAACATACAAGATTATGTTTCATTATTGGTATATCCCCTCAAGCAGCAACAAAAAAAAACTTATTGCTGGGTTTTATGAGGGATCTAAGGAACAAATCTATCAAACTGGTCAAGTTTTCAACAGGATTCGTCATCAACACAATGTGGGAATAAGTACAATTGTTTTTCCTCTCATCGATAACCCTTCAAGACCTTGACTGAATTCTTGAGTCTTGAACACCAACCCAAAGGACACCTTTGATTATTAGGTTGCAAGTTTTTTTTTGGGGTGGGGGGGGGGGTTTCAAACCCTAATGTAGCTGCACTGTTTTCTTTTATAGAATTTTCCATGCTAGCACTGCTGTCAAGTTTAGCTTCATTTAATTTTTGTAAGCTGTCACCATTTCTGTTGTTTCAATGAACTTGTGAGCATGGCTTTGAAGGCAGATTTTGACCAATATGTTCAGAGTATACACCCTCATCAATCTGAAGTGAAGAAGCTTAATAAAGAGGGGCTATTTCTCAGTGTGTACATTCTATAGCACCTGGCACTGGGTCAGTTTTGTAGAGATAAACACTTGTCTGGAGAAGATACCAATGGGTTCCCGATTTTTAAAATTTAAAGCAAAGAGGAAGGTTAACATGGAGAATATGAATTAGGAATAATTCATGCTCAGTTTCCATTCTTCATGGATCCTGGCTGTTACTTCGATTCTGAATGATCATTCTCCTTCTGGGATCTTCTCTAACAGCTGGTCGATTTGGAAACTGAACAAGATAGCCGTAAAGAAAATGGGACGCATCTACTCAAAGAGATGACAGAATATTTGTACATGGTTCTTAAAAAAACACTAGAGGCCACAAGAAACGTTACTGATGACATGGCCATGAAATCTACAGCCACAGCTCCAGCAAACTGCTTTCAGAAACCTATCATATGGTGCTTAGAGTCTCAAGTCATGGCTTCCCCTATTATTCTTTTATTAAACGGAAGTCTTCTTTCAGCTGTACAATGTTGCCAAGCCTCTTCTGATCAATCCATGGATTACTTTTCTCAACTTGGCCCTTCACAACAAAGTAGTGAATTCAAAATTCCAGCTTTCTGGACTTTAAAAGACGTTGGTGGGTATCCACAGCCAAAATGCTGTTTAATCTTCCTTCGCTGTAGCTCCAATGAGTCTGGGGAACAGATGTACCCAAAATGGGTGAAATACCAAGATGCTTCATCCAAGCTATCTGAAGTGACCAAAGCTTCAGAAGTAGTGCACTCCTCCAATATGGATGGAATCATTAACATATATTCTCAGAATACAGATAACAGATCTTTTATAAGATCATAGAGGTAGGAAACAGGCAATGTGTGAGGTACTACACCTCTACACACCCACTTGCATTTACAAGTTTGATAGGAAGATCAAACAAGGTGATCAATGAAACTGGATCAAACTAGTTTCTTGGAACAATAAGTCTTCACGATGAGCCAAGGAAGTACTGATGGTTTGAAGGCTCTCCAAATGACAGCCTCCTAGATATGAAGGGTTCCTACTAAATTCAGAATGAGGGGCTAACTCAGAAACAAACATGAGAGAAGTGGCTGTACCAAATATGTAAGCAAAGGCTTCATTCTCAGGTGGAGGTGAAAAACTTCAAAAAGAACCCATCTGACATTTGAACCGAACCTTTGCAAACCTCTCACGGTTTTCCCATTGACATTGATCCCAAAGCCAGGGTTGGTAGCGTTGAATGCCCAGATGCGCTAAAACGTTTTTATGAAATGGAGATTTTGCAACAGTGGACTGCCCAGCAATTCCCAGGTTTGGCTGGCTGCGTCTTGTTCACATCTTGCAGGAATTGATCAGGGAATTCTGACCCAAAATTGGAAAGTTAAACTTCAGTGTGGGGAGAAAGGTTTTGTGTTTAGCTGCCAAATATGGGCGGGTGATGGTGAAAGAAGCAGGCAACTTCACAAACCTCTATCAACAAGCTAATGGATAACTACAGAAGACCTTTAGAGGGTTTTTTTTTGGGGGGGTGGGGGCAAAGGCAAAGCAAGTGCTCCTAAGCAGTAAGTTATTCAAGAATGCCACTACAAGGAGAACCCCATCCCTTTGTCAGCAGAAACTGACATCACATTTCAGAGGAAATAACAGCGTATTTTTTAATTTGCTCATCAAATTCTCTATATTGAGTCAAAAGGTATTGAAAAGAAATGGTAACTCGAACCATCCTCAATTTTGGTTCTGGCACTGGCTCCTTGGGAAAGACATTAGATTCAAGCAATCTCAAGTTTCTTCTGTTTTGTAAGAAAGCCAACTGCAGAAGGCAAACGGATAAAGCTTCCTTCCATGCAACTGTTTTAGTGTCCAAAGTTTACGGTGGCATGCTGGGCAGCTGATGAAGTGGCCAGAACGTCTGTAGCAGCGTGAAAACATCCAGTAAAACACTTCCATGGGCAACACTTCATGCATGCATACCGAAGAGGTAGGACCTCTAGAGATGTGCACTAGTTACACATATTGTCAACCTGGTAATGACACCACCCACCCCCAACCATCAGGGGCTGTTTTCAGCATGTTAATATAATGCAGGAAGCCCTTTGATAGTCTCATTGCTGGGGGCGATTACACCACACTGCACTGTCCAGGAAAGAGGCTGAAGTATAGGCTCAGCTATGTCCCATCCCCATCCCACCACACTATTGCTCGTTCAAGGACTTGAATTGCCACAAACAAGAAATGTCACCAGTGACATGACCATGCTGGTTCAAATCTACGGGCACAGCTCCAGCAAATCGCTTTTGAGAAACCGGTCTCAAGTTGTTGCATACCCTAGTGTCTTTTTTTTTAATTTGAAGTGTTCTTTCAGCTGTAGCACACTGCCAAACCTCTGGCAGTTGAATAGCGGTCAGTTAAACACATATTTTACATAACTCAATCGTGGGTGACCAGTACTGTCCAAATGGGAATGTTAGAGCATTATGCATAACCCTCAGCAGACAGTATTGCTGTACTGTCACTTGGAGGAGCAGCTGCAGGGATTCTGGTCAAGAAATCACCCAGTTGCTCAGTAAGAGCTGATGTGCCTGAATTCAAAATAACTCTTGGATTGGGAACACAGTATGCCATTTTTAAGATGTGCCAGATTACCTCAGTTTTAATAGTGTATCTGTACATTAGGTAGGGAATGGGGGGAAAAAAAATCTACGTTGAGCCAAATGCACACAATAGCAAATTTATACAGATCTTCAGAAAACAGATTTCACCAGCCCCTTCCCACTTGAGTAACGTGCAAGGTTCACTGCTTGCGGCAAAATGCTGAATCCTTATTCATCTCAAAAAAAAATTAGACTTTTTTTTTATTAAAGTAATTACAGGTCATTTCCAAAAGCATTTCAGTTGTCTCTCTAAAAGCAGGCAGAACTTTCACTCAGTTTGACTGTTTCTAACACAGATAGTGAAGACATCGTAATCTAAATGCGTTAACTAGATGACATATTTACAGAGGTACTGTTTCATCTGAAAAACCACTGGATCTATAAAGTTATACCCTTCCCCGGCAGCCAAGTTACATTCACATGTAATAACAGCGTTATGGAGAAGAGATGTGACAGATCAGTTCAGTTGTACAATTTAGCTCCAGTAGCTTTAACTTGAAAGGAATCTTCACAGCTTAAACTTGACACTGCATCCAAATTTTACATCTATAGTGTAGTTAATAAAAATTGCTAAATGCTTACAAACTCTTCAGAAAAATAAATGGAGAACTTGATCTTCACTTTTTAATTCAGGAAACAAAAAAAGTTTTTTTTTCTGTTGTTGCTACATACAACATTGTACATTTCATCTGAGTGTAAAGATAGAACGTGTGTTTGTTTGTGTGTGTGTGTGTGTCGATTTTTTCTTCCCCCAAAAAAACTCAGTTACTAATACAGCCAAAGTGTTCAGCATCAGCACGAACTAGACTGTATGGGATTAAGTCCGGTTACACTGGATCCACCTCAATTTTCATTTTAATTCTTCAAACGTCACCTTCAATAAAGCAAAGACGAGTTCTGAAACAGACTGGACACGAATTTTTACAAAGCTGTTCCAGTCACTGCCTGATGTTGGCTCTCTACACCTACATCACCAACACCCACCCGCGCACCCAGCTCTCCCCCACGTCTCTTTATAAGTCATATAAAGAGGAACGAGTGTTATTCAGCCAGGTACTTCACCAGGCCAAGCATGTTACATTTAACAAAACAGTGACTGGGACAGAACAAGCCACAGAAAAAGGCTACCAGAAGCATGTTAGGCAGTTTTAGCAGCCGATCAGCAAGCATGGGGTAGGAAAATTCAAAATACTTTTGAACAAGCTGCAGAGAATTAGGTTTTACTCTGCCTATCGCATCGCTGACTGATCGGTCTACTATAAAGAGCTTGTAAAATGACAGAGGAAGGTTTATTCCAAAGATTCACCATTTTTCTTTTGTAGATAAATGCATTTGTTTCTTTGTTAACTGCACTGCCATTAGAAACACTACACATCTTAACAGCTTAAAACTGTGCCCAATGCACAGTCCACAGGCTCCAGTCCTGCCCGTTAGGTATTTTAAAAAAATCTTCTCGCTTCCGATTGTTTGGAGTCTCGGGAGGTTCTCAGCCAGATTATTAGATGGAGCATCTTCCACCATTCCCACATCTGGGATGGACAACCAGGGGCAGTGTGCTTCAGATTCCAACACCAGCATTGGTTGCCCTCTCCTTGGCACCTTATCCAGCAGCACTGGCATTGCCAAGGGGAAGACGCTCCATCCTAGTGGCTGACGGTGCTGCTCTGGAGAAAAAGACAGGTTAGTGGGAGAAACAGGGGCAAGCTATACATTTCAAAACAAGGAGAGGGGATTGGGGGGGGGGAAGGTTTAAAAAGGAGAAACACCCACCCTCAAAGCACTGCACAATCCACACATAGGCTGATGTGAACCCTCTGCCAAGGAGCTGAATTGACACACACTTGTTATTTACGGGGGGGGGGGGGGGGGGGGGGGGGGCCGAGCAGTTGGCACAGAATCCTCTCCAGTGAGTAGGAAGTGGATTGTACAGTTAACACCCACCCCGCCCAATCAACACTTTCCTCTGGAAAAGTGTCTGCTGCAGGAAACACACAACCCTCTACAAAATAGTGTTCATCGCGTTGACTCAGAAACAATGAGGTGTCAGCTTTGAAAATTCTAGCCCTGAAATTTGACTATGGGTGGAGGGGAGGGGGGTGTTTCACTTGCAAGTGCTTTCAATGACAACAGAAACATTTGCAATTTGCGTTTCACCACATTCTTTCCTCCACAAACTAGTACACACAGTAAAACTGTAACTTCTTTTTAAAAAAACAAACACAAAATAGCAAAGGGTTCGGACAGAGGCTACAGCATCTTAAGACGGTATTCTTGATGATCTTTGCAGCAATACAAAAGTTTTACTTTTGTGTAAAAGTAAATGGTTCTCTAGCTCCACTGTAGGATTCCTACACATCATGGAAGTTTCCAAGCTCCTCTGATGAAAACTTGCTGTGCAGTAGCTTGTAATGATACTGTACGGAAACATTTAACCTTACATACACCGCTGACCTAGCACAGCAGGTCAGCTTCGGGAAGGACAGAGTGGGAGAACAGGAAGTGAGTCAGGAGGGCAAACAGACAAGGACACAAAAAGACAAGTCAATGACTGACAATGCGCCACGCCAAACCCTTGCCACTACAGCTGCTCGGAGAGCAAGGGCTAGAGATGAGTTTTCACGTAGTCTCCAACACAGAAACATTCCCGCTCGTCTGCAACATCTTGCTTTCTCAGTACCGAGGAGGCATGTAGGGTCGTTTTGGAGCCGTGGAGAAAGGGGGGCTCCCAAATGGCAAACCGGGCCGCTTTCCACTTTGAAAAGATTCTCGAGGCCTGAAAGAGCCCCTGAAGTCTCTCTGGAAGAATCTACCAGGGTTACTGTACTCTCGCTGGGGCGTAAAGGATTGGCTATAGTAATCCCTTGGCGACCTCTGCACTGGAGGCCTGCTGGTTAAGCCAAGGAAGTCTCTTGGAGGGCACGGTAGTAAGCCTAGGAGTTCTCTTGGGGGCCCGGCTAGTGGGCCAAGGAGGTCTCTAGGAGATCCAGGCAATGGACCAAGTACATCCTGAGGAGGGGGGACTGGGGGTGGGACAAGTGGATCCCTCGGAGGGGGGCCGGGAGGCGGGACCAGGTGATCTTGCGGAAGAGTGCCTGGCGGCGGACCCAGAACATCCCGTGGAGGGGGGCCAGGGGGAGGACCTGGTGGGGGGATTGGAGGGGGCCCAGGAGGTGGGACCAGGTGATCCCGCGGAGGGGGTCCAGGTGGTGGCACCGGGGGGCCGGGTGGGGGTCCAAGGTGGTCCAGGGGCGGGGGGCCAAGATGATCCCGTGGAGGGGGGCCAGGAGGTAAGCCAGGACCAAAGTGATCAGGGGGAGGAGCAGACGGCGGCCCGATGTGGTCAACAGAAGTGCCTGGGGCTGGCCCAGCGTGGTCCCGCGGAGGCCCGATCTTCTCATGGGTCGTACCAGGTGGTGGCCCACCGTGATCCTGAGGGGGACCCGAGAAGGAAGCGTGCTCTCTCAGGGAACCCGACGAGACAGCCCCGTGCTCCTGGCTGGGGCCGGGAGGCCCGAGATGGTCATGGGAGACAGCAGGAGGAGGAGGGGGGGGACCCGGGGGCAGACTCAGGTGATCCCGCGGGGGCACTGGAGGCAGCCCGATATCTCGCAAGGGCACAGGAGGGGGCGGGGGTCCGAGGTGATCTTGCGGGGTGCACGGGGCAAGTACGTGATCTGGCGGCGGACCAGGGGGGTGCCCGACGTGGTCGCGGCTCGGAACTGGGGGGGGCCCGATGCGATCGTGCAGCGAGCCGGGCGGCAGTCCCATTTGCTGGGTCTGCCTCTCAAAGGGGGAGCTAAAGCTGTTGGACCTAAAGCTGCTTGAAGTATCAGGGAACTGGAGTCTGTGCTCTTCAAACTGGCTTCTAAAACTGGGAGGAATACCTTGAGTCATCTCAGAAACGTCAAGAGAGGATGAGTCATCTTCAAAGTCTGAAATGTTTTCGCTCTGTTCAAACCAACTGCTCCTAGAGCCCCCTCTCCCATGACTCAGATTACCTCTGCCTGACCCTCGGCTAGAGTCCAGAGTCTGAATAGGCTCTCCGAACATCAGCCTCCCTGCTGACGGGGTACTGGAACCTAGCGTTTCAATGGGGGCTCCTTTCTCCTCTATGCTTTTGGATAATTCAGACGTGGATATGTGAGTCTCTATACAATGCTGCTCGTCCTCCCCAGTCTCTGCAATCCCAGTCTGTCCAAAGATTGACAGGCTCCCTTTCTCGCTCACACCTCCTGTTGGAGCTGGACTAATAGGGCTCTCTAAAGGCTTCTCATCAGTAGGCCTGCGGGAGGCATTTTTGAGCATGTTCTTAAACTCTATGGTGGAAGTGGCAGAGACAGGGGAGCCGAGCGACACAGCTTTCTCGATGCTTGTGACCGGCATGCGGCTATAAGAACCGGCACTTTGTGTGGAAGACGACTGGCGGGAAGCGAGCGAGTCAGAGAACACTTTCGGAAGTGATCCCGCGCGAGACATATCTGAGAAAGAGGGCTGCAAGATGATGTTGTTAGACTCGGAGGGGAAGAACGGATTGTTCTGGCTGGGTGAAGACAGGCTCTCGTGCTCAACCCCCTGATCATCATCTCCGTACCCCCCCCTGCTATTTGACCTGCTGCCATAAGCCTCCTGCTTCTTAAGAATGGACTTCATGGGCTTGGAGAACACAGACTTGAGGCGACTGTAACTGGTGGAAACAGACTGGTATTCATTGGGACTCTGATCGGGTTTATTTGACTTGAGAATGGATTTCGGGAGCTGCTTCGCCAAGCTGGAGACTGAAGGGGGTGGACCTGCGTAGTCAAAATCAGTGCAGGGTTCACCTGGGTAAAACTGTTCAGGAGGGGAATCCCTGTGGGGAGACGACTGCTCCCACATTTCGGAGGGCTTGAAAGAAGGAGGGAACTGGCTCCTGCCACGGCCGTACGAAGAGCTGCTTTGGTAAGAAGGCACAGTGTTGGAAATCTCTGAGTAGGCGGAATCCCTGTTTTGGGGGAGGGAAAGTGGGGGGGAGATTGTGCTGCTGGTTGAAGAGGAGGGCGGGCTGATTAACTTCGACAGCAAGGACATTGGGTCAATCGGGCCCGGGGTGGCTGGCTTGTCCATTATTTCATCTTGGGTGGGGGTCCCACCTCGCTCGTCTCGGACGGGTGTGCCGTCCTGGTTGTCCAGCATGGCGCTGCCAGGGTTACGACCCGCGTCTGACGGCGGCAGCAGACTCTTCGGATCACCGGAGCCCAGGTTGCTCAGCAGCGGGATATTGAGATCCAAAGCCTTAAAGCCTGGGTTGACCTTCAAGAAGTTGTGAATCTTCATCTCCAGACTCGACGGCGAGGGGGTCTCGGCCTCGGTGTCCTCTGCCGCCGCCTCCGCCGATGACTTCTGGCTGGTCGAGCCTCCCCTTGATCCAGAGGTGGTACTGCGGAGAGAGCTGTCAAGCACTGTAGTGTTGGCGGGGCCCTTCAGGTTTGCACTGGACAGAGCGGGGCTGTGATTTACAGGGGCTGAGTTCACAGATGAGCCAGAGGAAACTTCAGACGCAGGCGAGTTTGGAGAGCAGCCGATAAGCCCTTGGATCATTGACTGAGTACTGGCATTAATAATGGGAACACCTTTATCTATCGGACTGGTGACATTGGTCACTGCTGGGGTAGAAATATTTGAACTTGCACTGCTGGATGGAACAGAAGTGTTTCCTGTCACACTCTGAAGCAATGACGAGAGACCTAGTATCAGGAGAAAGGGGAGAAAGAAAAAGGATATTTCAGTACATTACTTTGTACAACCATAGACTAAACTTCAAACTTTTCATCCAACACAATTGGTTATAAAGTTCTGTTTAAAAAATATAGACTTTGACTGTCCTTTGTTAATTATGGTACTCCTCTTAACATGCACTTACACGATACCTTCACTTCAGTAAAAGCACTCTGGTGTTCTCCATAAGAGATGGGAGGACTAGATTCTAATGAGAAGTTGAGTAGGCAGTTGAAAGCTTTGAGGGGTCCTGAAGGTGGGAAGGAGGTGGTCAGAAGATTTTAGAAACCTTGATAAACTGTGCAGTCGGTTGAAAGCTTTACGCACAGTGGAGTCAAAAGAACAAGGAGTGCATTAACGCACCGGGTTTTAATAAGGCAACACATCAGAGGTGCTTCACAGGAGCAGATTTAACCAAAAAAAAAGCAAACAAAACCATCAAAGGGTGCCTGAAGGACTCAAAATGGTAACTGTTGCTCACAGATGCTGCAGACCTGCTGTATTTCTCCAGTAATTTCTGTTTATTTCGGATCTCACAGTTCTTTGTTTTATTTAAGTCAAAGTGGATTGTACATCTTGGTGAAAAGAGGTAGGTTTTAAGGAGTGCCTTAGATCAGGAGAGAGAGAGAGAGAGATGTTGCAAGCAGAGGAATTTTAGGACGAAACTCCACAGCTGGAGAGCCAGGTTAGCTGACAGTTGGACAAGGGGCGTCCGGAGATGTATAGGAGTGCAGAGCTCTTTGTGGTGGTTTGGGACGGGGGGGGGGCGGGGGGGGGGAGAGAAGCTGTACACTTGGTAGAGGTAGCTAAGACAGGGAATGGCAGAGTCATGCAGCAATTTCACCACAGGAATGTAAAATTGGAGGCACTGCTGGCGTGGAAGTCATTCTACATCAGCGAGGGTGACTGACCAACGCAACGTGACGCGAGTCACAGAAAAGCTCAGACTCACACAGAAGGTGGGGAGAGCATCGGGGCTGTCAGAAGCCCGTAAGGTAACAGAAAGCATGACACAGGGAGATCTGACGCCTGAGCAAGTGCAAAGCTTTCACGGGGTTTGAAGGCGAGTGCAGGCGTGCAAATGTGCTGCAGGCTCCAACCAGCAACTCTAAATGCCGAAGGAGCTCACTCGCACCAAGGGAGCTGATATTCTGCTTATTGTTAGCTGGGTTTAAGGAGGAGGACTCTTAGGCAACATTGCACGGATGGTTAACAACAGGCAGCATCCACTGGCTGGAAGGACAACTAAAGCAGGTCCAAACAGCATGGACCTACACTCAGACATGCTAACCTCGACACTTTTGACAAGAAAACCAAGCCGAAAGCCACATTTCGACAAAGGAGTTTGAAGGTCACAATGTTGAAAACTCAATTCCGCAATTTTTCTTTCATTAAATTGAGAAGTGCTAAGGCCCATAGTGCGGGGGGGGGGGGGGGGGGGGGGGGGGGGGGGGGGCTGAGCTTCGAAGGAATTAGACTGCAGCAAAATAATGAAAGTTAACCACCAAGGTGACAACAAAGATGATGCTAAAAACCTGTGGACTGTTGATGAGCATTAGGAATTAAGATGAAGGCCCCAGAAAAGCAGTTAAAAGTGCAAAAAGATGCAATGAGCAATTGGGCTGGAACTCCAAGCTTTGGAAAACCCATCTGCAGGTGGCCTGGATTCCAAGGGACTGATGTGAAAGCACTCGGGTGCTGAGTACAGACCATCAGATGGAGGGGGGCAATCAGGGTCTGCTCAGGTGGAATTTTGTACAGTTCCCTAGTTTACCTTGCAGAGCTGGAGCAGAGGGCCCCTGTGTCTTGCTGAGTGCTGACAGGATGCTCTCTGGAGTTAATTCAACTTTTGACAGGATGCTCGCCAGAGGATTGGGAGTGATTGGAGAAGGCTTCTGCGTGGGGGCCTTGAGGCCACTATTCAGTTGCCCGCCAGCAGGAGCCGCTGACGTTACCGCAAGCACAGGCGCTTGACCAACTGCTGGGCTGACTGGAGACAGAGGGGAGAGAAAAGTACAATCTGACACGGTCACCGATAGCCAAGCTGAGCGATCTGACGCAGCAGCAAAGAAATTCAAACACAACCCCTTGCTTCTCTGCAATTTGAAAGACCCAAGAGTTGGGGGGGGGGAAAAAAAACATCCAGTCTGTGTCACCTTGAATGAAGCACATAGGCTAATGGGCACGGACAGCACAGGAGATCAACTTGGCCCATCGCGTCTGTGCCGGACAATAAAGGCCAGTTCTAGACACTCAGCCCTGGAGGCTACAGCAATGCAAGTAAATATCTAAATATTGCTGAAATGTTACGAGAGTTTCTGATTCAACTACCCTCTCAATTCCAGCTAGTAGCGAGTTCTAGATACCCACCACCCAATACGAGAAATAAACTGCCCTCAACTTTCCTCCTAGCTTTCTAACTCTTCTTAAACCACCTGACTACTCAGCCCTCTACTAATGGGAAAAAGGGCCTCTCTGTCCACGATGCCCACCCCTCATATCTTATACACCTCTGTCCATTTCCTTCTCCACCCCTGCAGCTCCAGGGAATAGAATCCCAGCCTTTGCAATTTCTCTTCATAGCTTAGACCCTCCAGCCCAGTTGGCATTTTGGGTGAATCTCCTCTGCATTCCCTTTAGTACAGTTACATTATTCCAGAACTGCTCGCAATACCCCAAATGTGGCCTCAACGACGCTTAACATAGCTCTAAAGCTAGGCCACGTATGGGTCTAAACCCTCAGGATCCCTAATATACAACTGCCCAGGATGTTTAAGCAGGGAGAAGCACACTTCTAGCTGCTAGGACACCATTAGGGAGGGAAATCCAGGAATTTGACCCAGCAACAGCAAGGAGACAGCGATATACTTCCAAGTCAGGGTGGTGTATGTGTACATGCATACACACAGAACAGAAGCCTTTGCCTGCAAACACTGCGATGTTTGCTCTACATTCAACATGAAGAATTAGCATGCTGATTATTCCACAATCTCCAGGGAGAGACTTGCTGCAAGACTTAGGCTACACCAACACAGACAACAGAAAGCAAAGACATGGGTGCTGAATTATACCCAATAAGAAAAAAAAGAGAAAACATCTCAAAAACAAGAACATGCGAGCAGCCACATTATCCAGCACTCTCTTGATGTGGCTCAACCCATCTCAAAAGCAAAGTAAAACTCCCTCTACTTTGCCCCAGTAACGTGACACTGATGCTACTTCAGGATAGAGCACAATGTGACAGTTTCCCCGATCAACTTGCACTCCCCCAGAGACTGAGGATCAGTGCTAAATCAGAGTATCTGTTTCTTTTAGAGTGGCAAAAATCTTATTTCGTGGATACGTTTCACTTAATGCATACAAATAACCAATGAATTTCTCCTCCCAGACTCCAGATAAACAAAGTAAAAAGATCAAAACATTGTTGAAAGAACAGAATTTTGTCGATGCTCCCATCTTGCACTCATCAGGACATTTCACACAAGAACAGAATTCCAAAAACCAACATCTATACTCCAATAGAGGACACTGCTGATGGGCTGATTTCCTCCTTGAATTGGCATTCTTGCAAAACGTCCTGATGAGTACCAAGATAGAAAGCTTTGGTCAGAAGTGTCCTTTGCCAAGTACTCCTCACATTTGGTAGTGGCAAAGACTTGTGTTCTACACAAAAGTTCTCCAAACTGCTTCACATTCAAGAACAGTTGCCATTATTCACAAAACATGCCCCCCGCCACCCCCCTCAAATAATTAAAATGGATCAACTGGTCATGCATCTTAAGTGGTGTAGCCAAGGGTGGGTTATTCCAACTGGGAGACGCCATGGGATCCTTGAAAAGGCTGGTGATTCCCAGAAGGCGCAGGGGGACATGTCACATCTCACCCGAAGCGCGTTTTAACCACGGCAGTAGTCACTCGTGCCTGCACTGGTGAACCAGCTTGGAACATGCGGTCAAAGTCCTGGAACTGTGCTGAAGGGCAACAAACATCCAGTACAGGCAAGCCGCTCAGTCAAGCTGTCAGGCACGAGCAGCCTTCTCTTCGGTTAAATCAGTCACTCCTGCTTCAGTCGGAAGGTGATAAAAAGAACCCAACTAGCCCATCCAACCCGGGAAAAGAAAAATAACTTGTGGAGTGTTTTGTATGTGGCTTGGCTACAGGCGAGTTCCTGCATTGCTCACCTGTGTTCTTCATGACGGTGGTCAAGCTGCTGAGGATGGAGCTGATTTTGCCCAAGTCGATGTTGGCTAGGTTTGGCAGGGCCAGCGGCGGCGTTACCATGTTGCTCTTTGCCTGCGGGGTCTCTACCGGGGTCAACACCTTCTCTGGTTGGGGACTCGCGCTCACTGCCGCTGCTGTGCTCGGACTGGATTCCTCTTTCCTCTCCTCGCTCTCAACTGCTAAAGAGCAACGATTGACGGGGAGGGTGGGGGAGAGGCAACGCGAGAGAGGGAGGGAGAGGGAGAGAGGGAGAGAGAAAAAAAGAGGGAAAGAGAAACAAGTTAGAATGACGTTTTCCCCAATGGTGCACTTACCTACAATATTCCTCCCACCCCACTGAATTTCATGTTTCTCAAATGCCCAGAGCGCTAAAAATTAAAATGTCATGTGACTGCACAAGTAGATCCAATTCCATTCCAGCCAATCAAAAATGTATCCAATTTCAAAGCGAAGTAATGAGTATGAACCCTCTCAAAAGGTTGCCTTATTGGTCTCAGTGGGTACTGAAGCCAAAAGGAAGACCCTAACTGACCCATCAGCTCAGATCATGGAACAGCCCACATGCTCAGCTACATTGTCTGCATTCAAGAGACCTCGAGCTCGACTCCAGACAGTGACAAAGCAAACATACAAGAACTTATGCATCCCACTGCTATTCCAGAGTGCCCATTCACCCAAACGGCTCTTCCTGGGACGTACAGCTAACCAGTGATGATAAAGTTGGGCCTGTGTCATCTCCCACCATCAGGACGGTTTGGGCTCTCTGCCAAAGGAGGCTCATACAGGTCAAGGTGTTCGAGGGCTGCATGAACTGGGGAAGAGAAACCCAGATCTAAAGACAAGACAGAGTAAGAAATAAACCTGGCACAACAGAACTAATGCTACCAGTCAGAGTAGAGAGCAAAGGGAACGTTTTCATCTACAGAACAGAAGCTTAGATTTAAATGTTAAGGATTGAAAAAGCAATTTAAATGTAACAAAATAATCCTGAAAAATGACTAAAAATACATGTGAACGGATCACAAAAGGGGAGGCAATGGGCCAAGTGGTCTTGCTGCTAGATTAGTAACTCAGGAAGGCCAGGTTAATGTGCTGGGTTCGTGGGTTTGAATCCCACCAGTGAAACCTGAACATAATAAAAACCTGGACTACAAAGCCAGGCCAATGTAACCACTGTAGATTAGTGTTTTGACAACAATGTCCTTTAGTGAAGGAAATCCTTACCTGGTCTGGTCTACATGTGACTCCAGACCCACAATGTGGCTGAATTCTAACAGCCCACTAGCGATACATGCTGGCCCAGCCTGGGATACCAATATCCCACGAATGAATTAAAGCAAAAAGCAGCAATGATGGCTAATAAAAGCAGGTGAAAACACTGACAAAGCACTGAAATTTATTTAGAGGGATGTGGCACTTAATTGTAGTTCTCAAACTTGCACAGGACCCTGGTCAGACCACCCTTTGAGGAGTGTGCACAGTTCCAATTCACCCGCTTCAAGAGGGACACAGCAGCACTGGTGCAAGTGCAATGAAGATGGTTTACAAGGATGGCACCAGATTGAAGATATTCAGGGTGGCACATTGGCAGGTCTGTCTCTCAGTGCTAGGAACTCGGCTTCCATTCCAGCCTTGGACAAGTGTTTGCATATTCTCCAGCTTTCCTCCGGGTGCTCCAGTTTCCTCCCACAGTCCAAAGGTGTGCAGGTTGGGTGGACTAGCCATGCTAAATTGCCCGTAGTGATCAGGCTAGGTGGACTAGCCATGGGAGGTGGTCTGTAGTGACTTGGAATGTGCCAGCTTGGTGGGGCTAGCCATCGGCAATGTAGGGTTTATGGGGAGAGGGTGGGAGGGGCGGGGGCAGGGGCAGGGTCTGGGTGGGATGCTCTTCAGAGGTTGGTGCGGACTCGATGGGCCTAACGACCTCTTTCCGCATTGATTCTACTGCATTAGCAGGAGAGCGCAAACTGGTCGGATTACTCTTCAGAAAAGGGAAAACCGCGACAATGCCTGAGAGAAATCTTTAAAATCCTGAATGGGACGGTGAGAGTAGGGAATAGATGAGGAGTGAGTCTTTTTTTACCAATGGAAATATAAAACGAGGGACTATATCACATCATTGCTCATAGATCTGACCTGATGGGGGTGAATATTGGAAAAGTCTCATTGCCTGAGACAGTGGTCGGTAACTGGAGTTCACCAGCGCAGGTCACAGCCAAGGTTAAAAGCTCAGCTGCTGCTAAAAAGACACGAGACAGGAATAAGAAAGCAGAGAAAGATGTGGTTAGGAGCCAGGAGATTGGGGGCGGGGGTGGCTGTGCAGTATGAACGCCAGCTCAGTCTGGTTGGGCCAACGATGCCTGGTGGTGTGAGGGGTGATTCTGTAATTCCCTGCATTCGGAAGCACGACCGGCCGCCCCTTTCTGAGCCTGGTACCTATGATATTCGCTGCTCCCGCTGCTTCGTCATCCGAGAGCTCCATGTCCTCCACATCACAGTTATCGCCCGAGGCGTCAGGCGTCAGTGGCCCGGGGCTCTCCTCCAGCTTCTTCAGCTCCGCCACGGGCTCCTCGAGCGGCCGCACGGGGGACTCGGAGCCAGTCGGCGATGGCGCGTCCATGCTGGGAGACGGAATGGGAGACTCGTCTGGATCTGGCAGCGTGGTCTTCAGCTGGTCCAGCTTCTTCTTCAGGTTGTTGACTCTGTTCGCAAACGTCTTGTACGCCTGCCAGAAAACAGAACAAGGCAATAGTGAGAGAAGATCAAAACTAAAGATATGCAAGAATTACAATCAGTCCATGCTGGTGGGGTGCAAGGGGAGGATGATGGGAACACTGTTGTGGTTGGGCGCTGGAGGGAGCAGGCAAGGTGACAGCAGAGGTGCAGGAATTAGGACGTAGTTGGCCACTCCCTGCCTATTCCAAAAGCTCCAGCGTCTCAGTCCCAAGTTTCAGTTTTCCTGGCATTTCAACTCTCTAGTTGCTCACCCACTGACCTCCCAGCCCGTGACCTCCTGTAACGTCCCAACAAAGTCTAAAGCTTCAACTTTCGACAAGACATCATACAACCTTCTGTGCTTATGTCAGCTCTCCTGAGTTTCATCCTAATCACTGGCCTGTTTGTGTGCGCTGTTTTCACTCTCACTCACCTGCTTCTGATCTGGAATATTAGCTGGGTCTCTCTCTCTCTCTCTCTCTCACACACACTCAGAGGCTGCCTGATCTGCCTGAGTACTTCCAGCATCTTCTGTTTCCACCTCAGATCTGCAGCATTTGGCTATCGAGCTAATAGTACAAAACTCTGAAGTAAGTTGGTTATCTTTTTGCACAAGAGATGCTAAGAGTTACAGAACAAACTACCAGGGGAAAAAGAACAATGGAAAAGGTGTGAAATGGCGTAAGGAGGAAATTAATTGGCTTGCAGGAGATACATTTGCTGAGAACCCTCTAGCAAAGCAGTTACAAATGTAGTCTGCATCCCCACACAGAGAAGTCCCATCTGTAAGACACTTACATTAGCTACAATCTTCACCTCCTTGTACTGAGCCTCATAAAAGATCTCTGCATTTTCAAGTGCTTCGATCAGCGGTGGGGTCTTCTTCACCTCCCTCTCGAGCTCAGCACAGAAGTCTTCCAATTTGGAGCTGGATTCTTCAAAGTCTTTGGAAAAGCGTTTGCCTCCAGCACGATCTACACAGACAGAAAGAATGAGGGGCTCCTGTGACTGAACAAATTATCAGCAAATCGGGGCTGCTCTGAAGCAGGGAAAGCCCAGCGCGATTTAACCAAGAAAGCAGGTCTGGACAATCTATCATGAAGAGGAGATACAGGGTTACCAACTCTGAGTGAAAGGCTAGACTAAATGAATGAGTGCTTTCTCTTGCAAAGCTGGGTTATAAAGTTTTATTGAAGGGTTCAAAAACACACGAGGGACATTCAATGAGAGTAACAAATGACATGTAACATACATATCTTAAAAAACTATATAGAGTAGCATTAAAACATTGCAAATGTCCATATTTGTTGTCCCTAAACTGCATACTGTTCTGACTTTTGGTCACCTATACTATCAATACTCTTGCTTTTTTAAAAAATTCAGTCAAAGGATGTGGGCATCATTGGCCAGGCCAGCATTTATTGTTCGTCTCTAATTGACCATGGAAAAGGTTATGTTGGGACTTGTTCTTGTTCATTTGCTGTTGGTAGATCCAGAGTATCGTCAAGGAGGGAATTCCAAGGTCTAGCCGCACTGAAGGAATGGCCAATATATTTCCGAAAATCTAAGGGAGCTGGAAATCAGAAAACACTGGAAAAAAAACTTGCGGCTGCTGACAGAAACAGGGTTAACGTTTCAAGTCTAGTGAACCTTCTTTCCCAGCATTTTCTAACATATCTCCAAGTCAGGACGGTGTGCGGCTCGGAGGGGAACTTGCACGGGGTGGTGTTTCCAACGTACCTTGTCTTTCCAAGGTTTGGTGTTTGCAGAGTTAGATACTGTTGGCAAAGCTGCCTTGCTGAGTGAGTGCTAGTTAAATAAAAAAGATCAAATTATGGGATGTGTGTTACTGGCAGGGCCCGTAGTTACTGCCATTGTAACTGTCTTCACTGCCACAATACTTGGCTGGCTTATGAATTAGTCTGCAGTTTCCGGCTTATATTAAGTACAACATCACTGCAGTTCTTCAAAAGGAGTTTGGTGTAGCACTGTAATTGCAGATTGCAACCACTGGGTAGCACCATATCCCACTGTACCCATCACAGTGAGAAGCAGCAAAGGAGCCATTGCACTGTACAGACTGGGAGGAGTGTGCAGTAGGGTCAGCATCACTTGTGAAGGATGTTGGGGAGGGTAGATGTGTCTGAAAGGGCAGCAGTGAGAGAAGATTTAAAAAAAAACAACAGAGAACCCCTTCAACCAGCTTTCACTGGTCAGAGCCGAATTCAATTGTCACTGGAACACAGGTAGGTGACTGATGGGTATTTCGTCCTTGTCTTTTTTTTTTGATTGGCCAAGTGAGTTAAGTCGTGAGATGTTGTTACAGCTGAAGAGTGTAGTGAGAAGATTTACTTTTAAATTATTTAACGTATCAACTCATTAAATTGAACAGAGATGGCTAGATCGGCAATGCGTTGCAGCTGCAGTATGTAGGCGCTGGTGGACACTGCATTCGATTGGGTTTTTTCAGGTTGGGATGAGGTAACCTGTAGAACTGTTACAGGACTCTAATCTAAGGTCTTTTTTTTTTAAATAATGTTAATGGTCTGGAAAGCCAAGGCAGAGTTTAATATCTATATTTGTTGACAGTACAGAAAGATGTTACGAAGAGGGTGCAAGCAATCTGCAAAAAGATCTGTTGCTTGTGGACAAGATCAAAGAACAATACAGCACAGGAACAGGCCCTTCGGCCCTCCAAGGCTGCACCAACACAGTTTGCCCTTCCGTACTAAAAGTGCCTTCACTGACAGGATCCACGTCACTTTATTCCCTTCCTATTCATGTATTCGTCCAGGTCCTTCTTGAACGCTGCTGTTGTATCTGCTTCCATCACCTCCTCTGGCAGTGTGTTCCAGGCACCCACCACCCGCTGTGGGAAAAGCTTGCCTCGCACATCACTTTTAAACCTTTTCCTCCCACTCCTACCACCCCCCCCCCCCCCCCCCCCCCCCCCTCCAATTCCGCCTTCACTTTGACCCTGTGTCCCCTAGTCATTGACCCTGCCACCTTGGGAAAAAGCTTCATACTTCCCACTCAATTCCTGCCATTCACAATTTGTAAACTTCTATCAGGTCGTTCCCTCAACCTCCTGTGTTCCAGTGGAAAAACAAACCTAGTCTATCCAACCTTTTTGACAGCTGAAATCCACCACATCAGGCAACATCCTGGTAAACATTTTCTGCACCCCGTCCAAAGTGTTCACATCCTTCTGATAGTGTGGTGACCAGAACTGTGTGCAATGGCAGATGGAGTTTAATGTAGGAAGTTGAGAGGTCATGCACTCTGATAGCAGGGATCAAAAGCAGATCATGATTTGAATAGAGAAAAACTCAAAAAATAGTGCAGCACAGAGGACCTGGGTGTTTTTATGCATAAAACATAAAATGTCAGCATGCATATGCAGCAAGTAAATGGAATTTTGGCTTTTATTTCTCACGGTTTGGATTTTAAAAATAGGGAAATAATTGATACTACAGCACAGGGTGTTGGTGACACCGCACCTGGAGCACAGTTTTGGTCTCTAGTTAAGAAAGGATGTGCTGACATTGCATCGTGTTCGAGAGAAATTCATTGGGTTGATTCCTGAAATAAAAAGGGTTGATTTGTCAAGGACGGCTGAGCAGATTTGTCTTTATTAATTAGAGATTGGAACGTCATGTTGAGGTTGCACAGGAGGTTGGTGAGGCCTCATTGTATCCAGCTTGGCTCGTCTTATTATAGGAAAGCTATTGTTAAGCTGGAGAGGGTTCAGAAACGATCTACCGGGATGTGGCCAGGAATGGAGGGTTTGAGTTGTAAGCAGAGGCTGGATAAGCTGAGACTTTTTCTACTGGAGTGTAGGAGATTGAAGAGTGATCTTACGGAGGTTTATAAAATCAGGAGGGGTATAGATAAAAGTGAATGGCTTGTGTCTTTTCCCTACGGCAGGGATTTCAAGACAAATAGGTCAGTTTTTAAGGTGAGAGAATAAAAAGTTAAAAAGACATGAGGGGCAACATTTTTGATTTGTGTGTGGAATGAACTTCCAAAGGAAGTGGTGGGTGTGGGTTGACTTATAACATGTAAAAAACACTTGGATAAATACATAGAACATAGAACAATACAGCACAGAACAGGCCCTTCGGCCCACGATGTTGTGCCGAACTTCTATCCTAGATTAAGCACCCATCCATGTACCTATCCAATAGCAACTGTTCAAAGGAGTACTGGCCAAGTGCAGGACTGTGGGACTAGTTTATTCTGGGATTATGATCGACATGGATTGATTGGACTAAAGGGTCTGTTTCCATGCTGTATGACTCCACTAGTGGGGGGGGGGGGGGGGACACAGTTACAGAGTTGGAGGTCACTCATTTCAAGTTGAGAAGCAATGGAATTTTTCTTCTCCCAAGGGCTGCTGTGAATGGCTGGATTTACCAGAAAGTTATAGAGGCTGGATCACGGAAAGCTTTGAAAGACAAGCTTAGAACTGGCACATGAGACATCGTGCCCTGGGTGAAGATCGGCCATGATTTTATTGAACGGCGAGGCAGGCTCGGGGCGGGGGGAGGAAACAAAGGTCCTACTCCGATTTTTTAGGGTTTTAGTCAAATCATAAGGAGGGCACCCATGCAAGCTAATGATAAAAGTAAGGTTCAAAACCCCTCCCCCAGTGTTCCACAACCATTCATAAGGTTAATTTGCTGCGTGCCAAATTCTGCACTCTACCTTTCAACCGTTTCAATGTCTCTGTGCTGCAAACGTCCACACGGAGGGTCCCAAGCTGCTTCTCCTTGAACTCTCTCTCATCCTCAGCTTGTTTGTAGGACCCTAGCTGGTCAATCAGTGCCTGAGGCTGCAGTGGGGGAAAAAGTACAAGTCAGATTCTGTCAAAGCGATGGCCCCCCCAAAACAAGCCCCCTGTGGCAATTAACACTAAATACTATAATGTGACAGTCAGACAAAGTACCAAAGAAAAACTGCAAAGGTAAATGTAAGCTGCGAGGTTTATATCTGTTCCCATCTGACAGCTATAACTCAGTGGCAGCACTCATTTCTGAGTCATAAGACTATAGAGGTTAGAATTTGACTGTGTAATCCAGGCCGAGCCTGCCTGTCCTCCCATAAGGACTTGAACAAAGTCCTACATCATTACTTTTAAAGCACAGAGTGTACCCCTCCAACACCCACCAATTTCAACAAAGGACAACATGAACTTCCTGAGAGTGTGTGGTGGATGTGGGCACAGTTACAACATTTAAAAGACATTTGGATAAGGACATGAATAGGAAAGGTTTGGAGGGATATGGGCCAGAAACAGGCAGGTGGGGATAGTTTAGTTTGGGATTCTGGTCAGCACAGACTGGGTGGACCAAAGGATCTTGTTCCATGCTGTATGATTCCATCATGTCGCTCACTGGAGGATAGAGTTGCGTGCAGATTGGCAAATGAAAGTCTTCCAAAAAAAGGACAGTTCTGCCTTTAAAAAGGTTGTAGATACTTAAACCTTAGAGCAACAATACTCTGAATAAAGTGGCAGCACAGTGAAGAGTTACATTTCCTACATTACAGCAATGTGCATATTTCCAAAGTACTGCAATGGCTGTAAAGCACTTTGGAACATTATGAAAGGTGCTAGACAAGTTCAATGTGTTTCTTACTAAATTGATCCCCAGTTTTGGTATTATCACTGGACAGGTACTACCAGAGACCAGGGCTAACATTTCATAGGTCATGGGTTCAAATCCCACCATGGCAGCTGCTGGAATTTGAATTCAATCAATAAACCTAGGGTAGAAAGCTAGTCTCGGGGATGGTGACCATAACAACTGCCATTCATTGTGGGACAAACCCACCTAAATAATGCCCTTTAGGGAAGAGAATCTTGCCTCCATAGCTGTTCTGGCCTACATGTGTGGCTGCAGACCCAGCAATATGGTTGACTCCGAACTGCTTGGAAACTACCCAGTAGGATTCTGGGTAATCCAAGATGGAGGACGGGAAAAACTGTAACACCTGCTCCTTTTTTGAGGTATTTTAGGTGCTGGCGGTGATTTTCTCAAATTCCAGGAGCAGCGATTAGTGTTTCATATACTGTTGCATGGTTTTGGAAATTTGGAAAAAAAAAAGTCAAAAGAATGGCAGTTTTAAAAAGGGGGAAGATAGGGAGGGAGGGGAAGAAGAGAAGGGGGGAGCGGAACGGACAGACAGAGAGGGGGGGAGGGAGGGGGGGGGGGAGACGGGGGGGGAGGAAGACAGGGGGGGGGGGAGAGACAGGGGGGGGGGGAGAGACAGGGGGGGGGGGAGAGACAGGGGGGGGGGGGGGGGGGGAGACGGGGGGGGGGGGAGACAGGGGGGGGGGGGGGGGGGGAGAGAGAGAGAGGGACAGACAGAGAGACCTGCACAGTTACTGCCTTTGCTGTTTGAATTCATGTGTCGCCAGCCATCAGAGTGCGTCTGGGAAAATTAACAAACAGCGAAATTCACAACTAACCTTGGAGGAACCTGTTTGGGAGAGGTCACAGCACAGAAACAAAACTGAATATTTAAGTGTGGCCTTACAGTAAGCCTGCAGTAATGAGGAGAGTGGGCTATTTCTTGATGATATGTTTTATTGAGATATGTCTCTTGAATAAACTTAAAATATAAGCCATAACTATTAATTTAACTGGAGCAGTGTTTTGTCAAGGAATAAGATGGTGCTATTTTCCACGTCTGTAGATTGTGAGAGCAAAAATGGATTTTAGTAAAGTGATTTGCTCTTCTTGTCGGATGTGGGAATTTAGGGAGAGTTTACTGGTTATTGAGGATTATATCTGCAATAAATGTTGTTGGTTGCGAATCCTATCAGATCAAATGGATCGGCTGGAGAGACAGTTAGAGGCAATGAGGAATTTACAAGAGCAACGGGATGGATGGCAGTTGTAGGAAGGGGGAAAGTCTCAGATACAGTCACATAGATGGGTTAACTCCAGGAAAGGTAAGAGAGGTAGGCAGCTAGTGCAAGAGCATTCTGTGGCTATCCCCATTTCAAACAGGTATGCTGTTTTGGAAAATGTAGAGGGTGATGGATTCTCAGGGGAACATAGCACGAACTGCCAAGTTTCTGATGTTGAGACTCGCTCAATGAGGGGTACATTGGGTTCCAAGAGATCAATTGTGTTCGGGGATTCTTTAGGCTGAGGTACAGACAGACACTTCTGTGGCCAGCAGCGAAAAAGCAGAATGGTGTGTTGTTTCCCTGGTGCCAGGATCAAAGATGTCTCAGAGAGGGTGCAGAATGTTCGCAAGAGGGGAGAGGGGCCAGCAAGAGGTCATTGTACATAAGGGAACTAACGACATAGGAAGGGAAAAGGTTGAGCTTCTGAAGGGAGATTACAGAGTTAGGCAGGAATTTACAAAGGAATCCTCAACAGTAGTAATATCTGGATTACTCCCGGTGCTACGAGCTAGTGAGGGCAGGATTAGGAAGATAGAGCAGATGAATGCATGGCTGAGGAGCTGTTGTATGGGAGGATTCACATTTTTGGATCATTGGAATCTCTTTTGGGGTAGAAGTGACCTGTACAAGAAGGACATATTACACCTAAATTGGAAGGGGACTAATATACTGGCAGAGAGATTTGGTAGAGCTGCTTGGGAGGATTTAAACAAGTTAGGGGGGTGGTGGGAGATAGAGGAAAGAAATCAATCCAAGACTGATACTGTTGAGAATAGAAGTGAATCAAACAGTCAGGGCAGGCAGGGACAAAGCAGAGAACAAGGTAGGACTGATATATTAAACTGCATTTATTTCAATGCAAGGGGCCTAACAGGGAAGGCAGATGAACTCAGGGCATGGTTCGGAACATGGGACTGGAATGTCATAGCAATTACGGAAACATGGCTCAGGGATGGGCAGGACTGGCAGCGTAATGTTCCAGGATACAAATGCTACAGGAAAGATAGAAAGGGAGGCAAGAGAGGAGGGGGGTGAGGCATTTTTGATAAGGGACAGCATTACAGCTGTGCTGAGGGAGGATATTCCTGGAAATACATCCAGGGAAGTTATTTGGGTGGACCTGAGAAATAAGAAAGGGATGATTACCTTATTGGGATTGTATTACAAGCCCCCTAATAGTCAGAGGGAAATTGAGAAAAATTTGTAAGGAGATCTATTATCTCTAAGAAAAATATGGTGGTTATGGTGGGGGATTTTAACTTTCCAAACAGACTGGGACTGCCATAGTGTTAAGGATTTAGATGGAGAGGAATTTGTTAAGTGTGTACAAGAATTTTCCGATTCAGTATGTGGATGTACCTACTAGAGAAGGTGCAAAACTTGACCTACTCTTGGGAAATAAGGCAGGGCAGGTGACTGAGGTGTCAGTGGGGGAGTATTTTGGGGCCAGCGACCATAATTCCATTACTTTTAAAATAGTGATGGAAAAGAATAGACCAGATCTAAAAGGTGAAGTTCGAAATTGGAGGAAGGCTAATTTCGATGGTATTAGGCAAGAACCTTCGAAAGTTGATTGGGGGCAGATTTTCGCAGGTAAAGGGACGGCTGGAAAATGGGAAGCTTTCAGAAATGCAATAACGAAAGCCCAGAGAAAGTATATTCCTGTCAGGGTGAAAGGGAAGGCTGGTAGGTATAGGGAATGCTGGATGACTAAAGAAATTGAGGGTTTGGTTAAGAAAAAGAAGGAACCATATGTCAGGTATAGACAGGTTAGATCGAGTGAACACTTAGAAGAGTATAAAGGCTGCAGGAGTATACTTAAGAGGGAAATCAGGAGGGCAAAAAGGGGACATGAGATAAGATTTGGCAAATATAGTTAAGGAGAATCCAAAGGGTTTTCACAAATACATTAAGGACAAAAGGGTAACTAGGGAGAGAATAGGGCCTCTCAAAGATCAGCAAGGAGGCCTTAGTGTGGAGCCGCAGAAAATGGAGGAGATACTAAACGAGTTTTTTGCATCAGTATTTACTGTGGAAAAGGATATGGAAGATATAGACTGTAGGGAAATAGATGGTGACATCTTGAAAAATGCCCATATTATAGAGGAGGAAGTGCTGGATGTCTTGAAACGGTTAAAAGTGGATAAATCCCCAGGACCTGATCAGGTGTACCTGAGAACTCTGTGGGAAGCTAGAGAAGTGATTGCTGGGCCCCTTACTGAGATATTTGTATCATCGATAGTCACAGGTCAGGTGCCAGAAGACTGGAGGTTGGCAAGCGTGGTGCCACTGTTTAAGAAGGGCGGTAAAGACAAGCCAGGGAACTGTAGACCAGGGAGTCTGACCTCGGTGGTGGGCAATTTGTTGGAGGGAATCCTGAGGGACAGGATGTACATGTATTTGGAAAGGCAAAGACTGATTAGGGATAGTCAACACAGCTTTGTGTGTGGGAAATCATGTCTCACAAACTTGAATGAGTTTTTTGGAAGAAGTAACAAAGAGGATTGATGAGGGCAGAGCAGTGGACTTGATCTATATGGACTTCAGTAAGGCGTTCGACAAGGTTCCCCATGGGAGACTGGTTAGTAAAGTTAGATCTCATGGAATACAAGGAGAACTAGCCATTTGGAGACAGAGCTGGCTCAAAAGGTAGAAGACAGAGGGTGGTGGTGAAGGGTTGTTTTTCAGACTGGAGGCCTGTGACCAATGGAGTGCCACAAGGATCTGTGCTGGGCCCTCTACTTTTCGTCATTTACATAAATGATTTGGATGCGAGCATAAGAGGTACAGTTAGTAAGTTTGCAGATGACACCAAAATTGGAGGAGTAGTAGACAGCAAAGAAGGTTACCTCAGATTACAACAGGATCTGGACCAGATGGGCCAATGGGCTGAGAAGTGGCAAACGGAGTTTAATTAAGATAAATGCAAGGTGATACATTTTGGGAAAGGAAATCTTAGCAGGACTTATACACTTAATGGTAAGGTCCTCAGGAGTGTTGCTGAATAAAGAGACTTTGGAGTGCACAGCTCCTTCAAAGTGGAGTCACAGGTAGATAGGATAGTGAAGGTGGTGTTTGGTATGCTTTCCTTTATTGGTCAGAGTATTGAGTACAGGAGTTGGGAGGTCATGTTGCGGCCGTACAGGACATTGGTTAGGCCACTGTTGGAATACTGTGTGCAATTCTAGTCTCCTTCCTATCAGAAAGATGTTGTGAAACTTGAAAGGGTTCGGAAAAGATTTACAAGGATGTTGCCAGGTTTGGAGGATCTGAGCTACAGGGAGAGGCTGAACAGGTTGGGGCTGTTTTCCCTGGAGCGTCAGAGGTTGAGGGGTGACCTTATAGAGGTTTATAAAATCATAAGGGACATGGATTGGATAAATAGACAAAGTCTTTTTCCTGGCTTGGGTGGGTGGGTGGGGGTGGTGGGGAGTGGAGGGAAGGTCCAGAACTCGAGGTTTATGGTGAGAGGGGAAAGATATAAAAGAGGCTCAAGGGGCAACCTTTTCACGCAGAGGGTGGTACTTGTTTGGAATGAGCTGCCAGAGGAAGTGGAGAGGGCTAGTACAATCACAACATTTAAGAGGCATTTGGATGGGTATATGAATAGGAAGGGTGTGGAGGGATATGGGCCGGGTGCTGGCAGGTAGGACTAGATTGGGTTGGGATATCTGGTCGGTATGGACAGGTTGGACCGAAGGGTCTGTTTCCATGCTGTACATCTCTATGACTCGGTGTCTCTTAAGTCACTCAGATCAAGGGACAAGTCGCAGGTGGCCTTGCTGGTGAACTCGGATTCCATTGAAGGATAATGAAATTAAACCCTGGACACTGATGGTGCAGAGGGATAGAACAGCCCTTACTGCCAACAAGCTACAGCAACTGTGGCACTTTCTTTGATTCAGCAATCGGCCCAATTGGTCCTATGCTATGCAGGTCAATGGGCTGCACCTTGGCCTAGGTTCATTGACCCAACCCAAGGAACAGAGTTCAATAACTTGCCTCAGTGGGCTGACGGACAGATCAGTCAGCTTCTATTCTTGTTGGAAGAGTGCTCATGAGTGTGATGGGATAAAGGCAGGATAAGGTGTGAACATTTGACTGGGCTTGCCCACCAAGGTAAGTTAAGAGTGAGAGGCTGCTGGCTGCCACGAAGCTGTGTCAAGTCGTGTTCCTGAAGGAGGAGTGGGTGAGGAACCTGCCAGCACTTGCTACCAACCCTGCAAGGCACAATTTCAAACATAATCTATTTCTGTTAGCAAGGAAAGGGAAGAGGCAGGGGCGTATTTAAAACAGAAATCACCCTGGGTTTGTCAGCATCAGTATAAAGACCAGCATTTATTGACCATTTCTAATAGTCCTTGGTCAGGTGGTGGCAAGTGTCTGTCCGATGCTTAATCGGACTGACAAGAAACAAAATAAAAAGAACAAATTCTACAGCAAGACACATTAAAAACGTTCAGTCAAGTGAATAACTGTGTTTTTCAGGGAGATACATGGAACTACAAAGACCAGGGCAGTCCCATGGTCCAACTCTGTAAACTGACGTGAGGCTGAACACTACAAGTCCATCTCTCCACCACAGGGGAAGGGGAAGGGATAAATAAACCAGGTCACTCTTACTGACCCCCTGATGATTGTTCAGTGATCGCAGCCCAGAAGACAAATATATTGGGAGGGTTTCTGATCACGGCACAATTAGACTCAGCCCTAGCGCCTCTCACCCTGGCACAGGCTTATATGTGGCATCAGCAGCAAGCGCCCTGCATGGAAACCGTATCCCAACAGCTGGGAGAGGAGGAACAGAAAGGGGCGAGAGGGAGAAGAAAACAGAAAGCTGAAGCACTCACCCGGAATTCAGCGAGAATCTTGGATTTCACCACAACACGCGCCTTATCACTCACTGAAAAGGAAGAGAAAACAGAGTCAGTCTGAACAGTGCACAACTCTGCAGGGCCACCACTACGATCTCAGCTAATCCAGAAGGTGGACACGTCTAATACATCGTGAGTCTTTATCATTTGGTGCACAGGTCACACAAACACTCTCTCACATGGTGTCCATAGCAAGAAATGCTGACAACCAAAAACACAAGGTCATGATGCAAACTTTTGATAAAAATAATATAGTGACTTTTGCCTCAGCACTCCGAAATCCCTATAAATTGTCTATGATATCTACCCAAACCTCCAGCTATAGCGCATCTCCTGTCAATGATGCACCTTCCTTGCCATTAACAAAGTGCCAAACAAAAAAAGGCATGGTTTCATAGAGGGATTCAGACTTAAGCCTCCTCGTCTAAACCCCAGGAAGCAATAGCTGCATTGCAATTGGATCCAATGGATTAAGGAGGAGGTGGTGAGTTAAATCAGCTTCCCTGCTCCAGCACCAAGCAAAGTGACCCAAAAGGAAGAGGACGAGTCACTCTCCAACCACAAGCAATCCCCACCTATAAGATTCCTTCCAACTACCCATCCTACACTAACACTCATAGCTCTCAAGAATGGTACCCAGAAGCACCCCAAAGGCCAGAGGGGCTCCGATCTTGGGGGCTGTCGATAATAAGCACAGGAGGTGAGCACTGTCAATTCTGAACCATTTCTGCTGACTTTTTCAATAAAATGAAATATGGTGGCAAACATCTTCCTTCACTGGCTAACCAGTCTTTCATGGCTTTAGTGCGAGAGATTCCGGGATTGTGTCCATTTCTTTCCAAAGCTTGTAAACCACCCTGTTGAGAAGATACAGGGACACAGATATCAGACCCGAATCCTCGATGCCCTATCCACAGCCAAATCAAACTGATCTATATAGAACCATCACTAACCCTATTGCCGTTACAAACCTGATTGCCAGTCCCCTTACACTGCCACACTTCTGTCCACCAGCACTAAGAAAGCATGAGGATACCACAGAGAGGGTATCGTGTGATAATCACAAAAGCTTAAGTGTTTTATTGAATACATCTGAACACCACCTTCCCCACTGCCCAAAATTGGTTCCATACCTGTTTTCACTTTTGTAAATTCAGCTGGTTTTCGTCCCACTAAAATGAATGGAAACAAGTGAAAAATAGTGAATTTCCAGATTGCTTTGTCTGCAGCCTTTTCAACAATCGCTCCAGACTGCACGGTGATATGGTTCATTTGCATTTGTTCATAAGGGAAGTGCTAATTATTAGAAGCATTTGGTGCAAAGCATCTGGCCTCATTGAACTGTTTTAACTTTGAAGACTGGTAAAATTCGGAGCCCATTCTCCCAACCACCCATCTCTGTTCATCTGTAAGTAAAGCCCACCCCTTGCCGTTAGGCAGAGGTTGCACAAGTTGGTCTTCAGCTGCTCCTCACTTGGGTGGGAGGGGCTGTGCCTTCTGTGTTTGGAACTTTCCCTGAATGAGATTCAATCCATTGCTACACAGGGAAATTGCAGATAGGGAGCCAAGATCGCTGATCAGTCTGTGGTTCATGGTGCACATTATTCGGCCAAAGTGAAAGTGAAAATGAAAATGGAGTCCAGGTGATTCTGTTCAGCTCAATGCCCTCTGCTGTCCTACACACACACACACACACACACACACACACACACACACACACACGCGCGCGCGCGAGCACACACACAGTTCAAAATTTTCTCTCTCTCAAAATTTCGAAGCTTGTTAAAGACAGACACAGTCACAGTCTCTTGATGAGGGACAGGGTGGAGGGACAGTGAGAGTGCAAAACCGACCGAGTATGTCCCACGGGTCAGATCCCTGCTCAAGACTGATATAGGCAATTTCAGGGAGAAGTGCAGATTAAAGCTGCCTTTGGGGTCTGAGAGCAAGGAAGAGGGGAGAAAACATACCCCAATTAGGAAGCCGTACAGGTGGACATGAGAGTGGTCCAGGATTGGGTGTTCACCACATTCCAACTTCAGGCAAGAATGGTCCCTTGGGAATATTCAAGGGTTGTTGGGAGCAGTGGTATCATTACCCAGCCAGAATCAACACCGCAAGGACGAAACAAAAATACACAAAACTGTTCAAAAAGTATAGGCTCCCCTTTATTGGGGGCAGCAGTTCAGGTAAAAATTATCATCCTTTTAATGGAGATGTGAGAGATTATACAGGTGCCAGGGTAATGGAGATATTTTGCAATTCACAGACCAGTATTCTGGGAAAGATGTGCAACTGGCACTGGCACTAGTAGGAGTAGGAGTAGGAGTAGGAAATTTCAAAAAGCAGCAGAGAGCTTAGGTACAGACCATGATAAAGCTACAAAGGTAGGGTGACATTTACGAAGGGTTGAGACTGTGAACCCAGCTGGAGAGCAAGGGAGTAGTTTTCGGAGTAGAAATAAGAGGCACTGGTGATCTTTTCAGTTGCAGATGGGCTGAGTGTGAGGCAGGAGATGTTGGAGAGTAATAGCTGAGGATTAGTGATCGCTAATCTTTGAGAACTTTAAATGCATTACAACAGGAGCACTGCAGGAGCATTAGCAACAGACCAGCTGGGGCACATACAGCCTTTCAACTCCAGCTACCTTCCAGACACAAGTAACTCCAAACAGCCCACATTACAAACAAACAGCAGCCTAAGAGTTAGAAGTTTTAATGTAGGATGGATTTGACGTGAAGACCTTGTGCGGCAATTCTACGCTATGTCACTCCTGAAAGACAAGGAACTTCTGACCAGAACATCCTCAAAGTACAGATCATGCTGGAACCATGTCCAAGCATCTGTTTACTCAGGTACCAGGAGAAGAGTTCTCAGGTGCTGAATAGCATGTTGCTTCTTTCAGTCTGTCAATTACTCACAAGCTAGCTTGTAATTTCCACTGTCACCTTTCAGTGATCTTGACGGGGACAAGGTGACGGATGGAGCAAAGAGCAGCACAAAGGTTTGAATGAGTTCTTTTAAGACCTCAGTAGGGACCTCAATAACTAAGGGGGCTTCAGTTTAAAGGAAGTCTCAAAATTCCTAGAATCAACAGTCTTTATTCCACATTTACACAAACCACCCTCACCAAGAGCAGCTCGCAGGTCCACAATCAACTCCTCTGGGTAGACGCTTCTCTGCTCCCATATCGTGAATATTCGCTCCACAGATTTCCGAATGGAAGGATCCCTGAAGAAAATCAAAAAAAAAGAGTATTTGTGAATTGGTGCTAGCTTTCGACTACAGACTGTTTTATTTAGCTTTTTACACCTTGGCAGTTAGTTAAGGGTATAAAAGTTTATGTGACCTCCAGTGTTATCTGTATTTTCCTCTCTGACAAAAGCAGAGGAACATACACAGTTTTTTTTTTAAAAATGGATCGTTCCTCATTTCCTCATTCTGGTTTATTTTAATATCACTGCACCTAATGATCGTTCACAACAAACTAACTACTTCTGCACATTTTACCGAATGATTCGCTCATCAAGCAGCATCGGGTGGGGGGGGGGGCAGGGGAGTCAACATTTCAGGTCGGACCCTTTCATCAGGACTGGACAGCAGATTCCGACCTGAAACGTCTACTCCCTTGTTCTTCTGACACTGCTTGACCTGCTGTGCGCTTTCCAGCTCCACACTCCATTGAGTCGGACTTTCCAGCATCTGCAGTCCTATCTCCAATTCATTCATCAATCCTGCCTTAGAGTGTGCTTCGTCTGATTAACTCTGTTGCTCTGTGACATTTCCCCTCCTCCTTCTCTGCCTCACCATCCTACGGTCTTCCCAAATGGCCCGTTTGACCCTCAGGCTGCAATGCTGTTCAACAGTACACACCCAGTTTGCTTTTCTCCTTTCGGTCTTGCCTAACACACTTGCATTGCCAACACCTTTTTGATCTGATTTCAGTGCATGTTTGGCCCTATTTTAGGTAACACTGATAAACTGCTCAAGGCACAGTTTTCTTGCTTTTCCTTTTGGGGGAGAAAAAAAAAGACTAAAATAGGAAGAAAACGAGCAGGATTCTCCCGAGTTTTCGCTGAAAGGAACTCGGCCAGTCAGTGCTCATTACTGACTGAAAGGACGACCATGAAACCTACAGGTACAAGAGTTTGCCAACGTTTTCCCGGAGAAAAGAACAAAAGGTTTCCTTGAGAGATGCCAATGTTTTAATGTGAAATGTAGCACTGAGTGACGTCTATACATATCTGCTAGCACCATGGTCTGAAATTCCTACCAGCTTCAAGACAACCAGCATCATCCTGATGCCGAAGGGAAATCACGCAGCGTGCCTCAATGACTAACGGCTGGCCGCTCTGATCTCGATAATTCTGAAGTGCTTCGAGAGATTAGTCTTGGCTCATAACAATTCCAGCCTCCCAAATTTCCCTGATTCTTTGCCAGTTAGGTGAACTGACCAAGTTAAATTGCCCATAGCGTTCAGGGATGGGGGTGCATTAGTCAGGGATTAGTGTTAAGTGATAGGGTAGAAGAATGAGTCTGGGTGGGTTACTCTTCGGAGGTTCAGCGTGGAAAGTTGGGCCAGGTGGCCTGTTTCCTCACCATAGGAATTCTATGATTTTAGACGGCGCAGTGGCTAGCACTGCTGCTGCACAGCGCCAGGGACCCGGGTTCAATTCCCGCCTCGGGCAACTGTCTGAGTGGAGTTTGCACATTCTCCCAGTGTCTGCGTGGGTTTCCTCCCACAGTCCAAAAATGTGCAGGTTAGGTGAATTGGCCAAGCTAAAGTGCCTGTAATGTTAGATGCATTAGTCAGGGTGGGTTGCTCTTCAGAGGGTCGGTATGGACTTGCTGCGCCAAAGGGCCTGTTTCCACACTGTAGGGAACCTAATCTAATCTAATCTTTGCAATTTGTTTACTGGTCCACAGCATTCCCCTGGCCACACAGTCATCCCTGGAACATCTGGACAACATGGATACATATGTCAGGTTCTGACCGACTGACTACAGCTGAGCCTTCAGCACCGTAATTCCAAACAAACTGATCTCTCAACTCCAAGACCAAGGTCTCAGCTCCTCCCTCTGGACATCCTGACCCATAGACCGCATTCAGTAAGAACAGGCAACAACTCCTCCACCATAATCCTTAACACCAGTGCCCCATAAGGCTATGTACTCAGCTCCCTACTGTACTTCTGATGGTCAAATTCCACCCCAACTCCATTTACAAGTTTGCTGACAACTCCACCATTGTAGGTCGAATCACAAATGGCAATGAGACGAAAGGAAAGAGATTGTTGTTTTTTTTTTACGCCATGCCTCTAAGTACTCAACCTCTCCATCAATGTCAGCAAAACGAAGGAGCTGGTCATCACCTTCAGGGAGCAGAGTGGAGGGCATGCCCCAGTCTGCTACAATGGGACTGAGGTGGAGATGGTCAGAGTGAAGATCATCAATAATCCACCCTGGTCCACTCACGTCAACGCAAGTGTCAAGAAAACACAACAATGTCACTACTTCCTCAGGAGGCGAAGGAAATGTGACATGACCACAAGGACTCTTACCAATTTTTTATAGATACATCACAGAAAGCACCCTATCTGGATTCACCACAGTGTGGTTTGGCAACTGCATTTCCCAAGGACATAACAAACTCCAAACAAACAGTCACGAACACTGCCCAGTTTATCACACAAACCAGTCTTCCATCCAGAGTCCACCTGCCTTGGGGAAATAGCCACATAATCAAAGACCCCTCCGACCCCACCTATCTTCTCTTCCATCCTCTTCGGTCAGGCAGAAGATATAAAAGCTCAAATACACTTTTGAACATATTCGAGAATAGCTTCTTCCCTGCTATCAGACTTTTGAACAGACCTCTCCAATGTTAATTCTGATCTCTCTCCCACTGCACCTATAACACTGTATTCTACACTCTGCTCTGTTATCCTGATGCACTTTGTATAGTACGATCTGTCTGTATAGCATGCAAAACAACACTTCTCACCACATCTTAGTACACGTGACAACAATAAATCAATCACAGCGTGTCGCTGGAGACCACTGGAACAAGGACAGCTGTGTCACCTGGAGAAATTGTTCTCCAGTATGAGCAGCAAAAATCAGAGACGTTCCTAATCTAATGAATGCTTTGACAACAGCAAATGCTGGAAAAAAAACCCAGACAGCATCAGCTCACAGAAACAGGGGCAGCCATACCAGCTTGACCACCCTTCAACAGAACTGAGTGGAGGCAGACAGAGGTGAGCCTCATGGTGAATCTCTCCAGTTGCTGTTTTCCACATACAAGTTGGGTGTAGACAGAAAAAAGGAGAAGGATGCAGAAGCTGATTAACAATAAAGAATTTAGCATGTGTGATAATTTTAAGGGAACATTAACTGTTGAGAATTAAGGGCCTCCTTAAAACCGGTGTGTTAACTCAGCATTCCATATTTGGTATCCCTGCGTAGCATGACACAGTCATCTGTGACAAATGACGAATTCTCTCTCTAATGTAAACAAATCTATATGAAAATAGTGAAGCAGTCAGAAGGATCATTGGGGTCTTAAGTCACATCAAAGGTTTATCAGGCGCCATCCTATTCAATTATCAACACAGTGTAATAAAAGTAAGGTGGTTTTGGTGTTAGGAGAAATGAAAGCAAACCTTTAAGTGGAGGTGGGCATCAGCAGCTTTTCCCCATGGCAGAGGGGATAAACACTGGATTAGTGGTGCTGGAAGAGCACAGCAGTTCAGGCAGCATCCAACGAGCAGCGAAATCGCTGCTCGTTGGATGCTGCCTGAACTGCTGTGCTCTTCCAGCACCACTAATCCAGTATTTGGTTTTCAGCATCTGCAGTCATTGTTTTTACCCAGAGGGGATAAACAGGTGACTGACACAGCATTGATGGCCAGTCCCAGAATAAAGTTGATTAGCAGGGACAGTAAGGGGAAGAAGGGGCAAGATCCATGGAGACAGGCCACACCGTTTTCTTGCGGGAAGACTAGGAGCTCCGACTCATCAGCCCAAGGGAAGAACAAAGGCTGTTGCTACTGAGACCAGAGACTGCCACAAAAGACAACAAGACAACTGAGGTGTGGGAGTGCGCTGCCTCTACTCCTCCATCCTACAGAACAGCTCCTGGATCAGTAAAGTCATAAAGGATGCAGACTGCATGGAAACAGGCCCATGTGACCAGGTTTCCTCATTTCAACTGGTCCCATTTGCCTGCGGTTGGCCCATATCCCTCTAAATATTTCCTATCCAAGTACCCATCCAGATGCCTTTTAAATGTTGTAATTGTACCAGCCTCTGCTACTTCCTATGGCAGCTCATTCTATCTGTGCACCATTTTTTGCACAAAAGCACTGCCCCTCAGGTCCTTTTTAAATCTTTCCCCTCTCACCTTAAACCTACACCTTCTAGTTTTAGACTCCATTACCCTGGGGGGAAAAGCTTGGCTTTTCACCTTATGTATGCCCCTCAATTTTTTTTTACAAAACTCCGTGAAGATCATCTCTCAGCCTCCTACATCCCAGGGAGGAAGTCCCAGCCTGGTACCCACATCTGTCAAAGGTGGTAAATTTCCTTTCTTTGCCTAATTAACTAACGCACCATGGCTGAACTGCTGCTTTCCAATAAAAGATCAGAATTACAATAAATTGTTGACTGCAGATATCAGGTAAATGAGTTCATGAACTCGCTAAAAATCATCACAATGGTTCAGCATTACTGGGCAGAAGTTTGATCCAATTTCACAGTTCAATATGGGACAAGAATTCAGGGATGGGACATCAGCAATGCATTTACCAATTCAATATAGGGATACATGTGCTTCCATAATCCATCTCTACTGTTACAGGATTTAAGCTGGCCCTCCTCGTTCTGAATCACTGAAATCACAACAAATTAAGACATCATTCAGCTGAAGGTATGCTACCTGTCATATGACTGCACAGGAAACCTTAAACTACATTACACCATTGTCAGCCTTCAACCACATTTTTCCTGACAAGCACAAGTAAACAAATGTCTCAACTGTAATTTAACCAAAGATGGCTTACTCTGATAAGATTTAAACATACTCCAAGCATCATCAGGTAACCGTTTATCTTGTAAACCAATCCTCCTCTTCTATCCCTCCCAACAAGCACATTAAATTACTAATCGCCCTTTTTACAGATTGTAAACCATTCACTTTACAATCAACACAGATAGCTTTTACTTTGAGTGAACACGGAATGTAATGACGTGGCTTTCTGATCTATCAGAACACCAAAATGCCTTTGTTCGAATGGTGACTCCACTTGGTAAATGTTTCACAAGCTGTTACTCAGTAGCAAGTGAGAGAGAGACGCCATTACTTCTTGATACTGGGCTATTCAATGCATTAACTGCTTATGATATCACACAAACAGCATGTATGCTTAGGATAAGCAAACATCAGGTAGTGCCCCCAAGCAGACTAAAACATTGGATGGAGGCTCCAATCTCTCTCCAAGTGTGGGTTTGAATCTCGTCACTGCCAAAGTGCTTCAGTGGCTCCTCTAGTGAACAAGTGTCTGGGCGAGTGATCGATCAGATCCACAGCATACTCAGTGCTGAGAAGATCATACAAACACCCATGCATGCACAAAGATTTTGTTTAGGTGGAAAGCTGCTTATTTTAGGACAGGGTTTGGCTGCTGCTGCCTGCATAGCAGCTTATACCAGTGAGTTACATAAAAGGTTTAGTGGCACACATCCAGGATTCAGATATTGCATTAATATACAAATAGTGATGTCCAGCTTTAAATGCCCTCTTCAGACAGAACATCTGAAAAGTTAACAGCTGTTATTGGATATTTTCTCACAGTCGTTACATCTCACTCAAATTTCAGTGACGTTAATTTTCGAAACACATTTCAACATGTCATGTCGAAAAAAAAGCTTAATTTTAACAAGTTCAGCTCCTCCGCAAAACACTCCCATTCCCAAGACACTTGACCCCCCCCTAAACAATTGGGATTCCAATTTTAAATTAATCTAAAAATCCAATTCTAACTTAAGCTCCTTGACACAGACATTTTTTTCACCCTGTAATGTAATACGATTGCCATTTAACTTCATGAAGTCAATTGACAAATATTCAGCTTACTGGAGGGAAAACAAAGCTGCCATCCCTAAAGGGAAGTGGCAGTAACGAGAGAACATGCATATTCAACAGAGACATTTATTCACCCAACTGTAATGGGTCACTGAGGGAGACGGCATACATGGTTCCATTTTGCCACACTCCAATTTTCTCTCCTCAGGGGTGCAGGCTACAAGGGCTCAGAAAACAGCAACCCAAATACAACTTGACATGGTGGCCATTCAGCAATAGTATGACAGGAAACTGATGAAGGGCTTTTGCCCGAAACGTCAATTTCACTGCTCGCTGGATGCTGCCTGAACTGCTGTGCTCTTCCAGCACCACTAATCCAGTATTTGGTTTTCAGCATCTTTGTTTTTACCTTGACAGGAAACTGCACCTATCACAATTTAACACGTTCAGGGTGAAAATATTTCATTACAACACTGCCTGACCATGTTACCACTGTTTTCCAAGGGTATAGAAACTTTAAAGCTTGTCTGCAGGATCTAAAGTAACACCAAATCAACAAGCAGTCTGTGCAAGGGATTACTGAAACTTCAAATGCTGAAGCAAGTAACAAATTTGGAGGAGGCTCTCAGTTATCTGTGAGATTAATAGAGTGGTTATGGTTGGGGATTTTAATTTCCCAAACTGAGACTGGGCCTGCCAGGGTGTTAAGGGCTTGCATGGGGAGAAATCTGTTAAGTGTGCACAAGAAAATTTTCTGAAGAAGTAGGTGGGTGTACCCATTAGAGAAGATGCAAAACTCGACCTATTCTTGGAAAATAAGGCAGGCCAGGTGACTGAGGTGGTGTCAGTGGGGAGCACTTTGGAACCAGTGACCATAATTCTATTAGTTTTAAAATAGTGATGGAAAAGGATAGACTGGATCTAAAAGTTAAGAGGAAGGCCAATTTTGATCGTATTAGGCAAGAACTTTCTAAAGTTGTTTGGGAGCAGGTGTTTACAGGTAAAAGGCCAGCTGGAAAATAAGAAGCAATCAAAAATGAGGTTAACGAGAATCCAGAGATAGTATGTTCCTGTTAGGGTGAAGGGTTAAGCTGGTTGGTACAGGGAAAGCTGGATGACGAGAGAAATTCAGGTTTTGGTCAAGAAAAAGGAAGCATATGTCAGGAAGAGACAGCAGGAATTCAGCGAATCCCTAAAGGGGTATAAGGGTAGTAGGAGCATATTTACGAGGGAATTCAGGAGGGCAAAAAAGGGACAAGAGATAGCTTTGCCAAATCAGGTGAAAGAGAATCCAAAAGGTTTCCATAAATACATTAAGGACAAAAGGGTATGTAGGGAGCAATAGGGCCCCTCATAGATCAGCAAGGCCACCAATATGGGGAACAGCAGGAGATGGGGGAAGATACTAAACAAGTATTTTGCAGCGTTTGCTAAATGAGAAAAATAAAATTATGTAGAACATTGGGAAAATAAATAGCAACATCTCAAAAAAATGTCCATATTGGAGATGGTAACATTGGACATCTTAATACACAAAAAATGGATAAATCCCCAGGACCTGATCAGGTGTACCTAAAACTCTGTGGAAAGCGAGGGAAGAGATTGGGGTCCTTTTGCTGAGCTAAATGTATCATTGATAGCCACAGGTGAGGTACTGGAAGACTAGAGGATGACTAATGTTGCGCCACTATTTAAGAAAGTGGACTAAGAGAGAGGCGAGTCTGACATTGGTTGTGGGTAAGTTTTTGGATGGAATCCTGAAGGACAGGATTAACATGTATTTAGAATGACAAGGACTGATTAGGGATAGTCAACGTGGCTTGTGGGAAATCATGTCTCACTAACCCGATTGAGGATTGAGTTTTCGGTAGTAGTAACGAAGAGGTTTGATGAGGGTAGAGTGGTGAGCGAGATGTATATGGACTTCAGTACGGCGTTAGACACGAATCCACATGGTCGACTGGTTAGCAAGGTGAGATCACACTGAATACAGGGAGAATTAGCCATTTGAATACAAAATGGCTTGAAGATACAAAACATAGGCCTTTCAGACTGGAGGCCTGTGACCAGTGGTGTACCACAAGGATCAGTGCTGGGTCCACTGCTTTTTATCATTTGTATGAATGATTTGGATGCGAATATACAACGTTTAGTAAGTTTGCAGATGACCATCAAAATTGGAGGTGTAGCAGACAGCAAAGAAGGTTACCTCAGAGTACATTGGGATCTTGATCAGATGGGCCAATGGATTGAGGTTAATTTAGATAAATTGAGGTGCTACATTTTGGAAAGACAAATCAAGGCAGGACTCACACTACATGGTAAGGTCTTGGGGAATGTTGCTCAAAGAAAAAGAGACCTTGGAGCGCAGGTTTATAATTCATTGAAAGTGCAGTTGCAGGGAGATAGGATAGTAAAGGCGGCGACGGGTATACATGCCGTTATTAGTCAGTGCATTGAGTACAGGAGTTTGGAGATCATGTTGTAGCTGTACGGGTCATTGGTTCGGCCACATTTGAAGTACTGCATGCAATTCTGGTCTCCCTCCTTTCGGAAGGATGTGGTGAAACTTGAAAGGGTTCAGAAAAGATTTACAAAGATGTTCCCAGGTTGGAGAGTTTGAGCTATAGCGAGAGGCTGAATAGGCTGGGGCTGTTTTCCCTGGAGTATCAGATGCTGTGGGGTGACCTTGTAGAGGTTTATAAAATCATGAGGGGCATGGATAGGGTAAATAGGCAAGGTCTTTTCCCCAGGGCGGAGGAATCCAAAACTAGAGGGCATAGATTTAGGGTGAGGTGGGGAGAAGGTTTGAAAGGGACCTAGGGGGAAACCTTTTCACGCAGAGGGTGGTGCACGAGCTGAGCTGCCAGAGGAAGTGGAGGAGGCTGGTACGATTATAACATTTAAAAAGCATCTGGATGGGTATATGAAGGGTTTAGAGGGATATGGACCAAATGCTGGCAAATGGGACCAGATTTATTTAGGATATCTGATAGGCGAGTTGGACTGAAGGGCCTGGTTTCCGCACTAACAGGTTTCTTTTAAAATCTTTTCCCCCTCACCTTAAATCGGCTGCTAACTTTGGACTTCCCTACTCTTAGGGAAAAGCCTTGACTATTCACCCAAGCAATTTTATAAACCTCGAAGGTCACCCCTCAGCTTCTGATGTCCCAGGGAAAATAGCCCTAGCCTATTCAGTTTCTCTCTCTGTAGCTGCTTAAACAGTCTCATGAGGGGTGCAAGTAAATAAAAATGATGTGGAGTGCAGAGGGAAAGTGGGTGAAGGATTATGGAGAAGGTTGGTTAGATGCCCCACAAATTATATCCCAGTCATACACAATACTTACAGGTCATAGAAAACTGGATAAACCACAACACAAAAATACATTAAATTAGGTTAGATTCCCTACAGTGCGGAAACAGGCCCTTCTGCCCAACAAGTCCGCACCGACCCTCCAAAGAGTAATCCACCCAGACCCATTCCCCTACTCTCTACTAATGCACCTATCACTATGGGCAATTTAGCATGGCCAATTCACCTGACCTGCACATCTGTGGAAGGAAACCAGAGCACGCAGAGGAAACCCACGCAGACACGGGAGAATGTGCAAACTCCACATTGACATCAAACCCAGTTCCCTGGCGCTGTGAGGTAGCAGTGCTAACCACTGAGCCACCGTGCCACCCCATAATTTGGAATTTACTATGGCAGCACTTGTGAATTTAAGAGAATTAGTAACTTGAGGCAGCTGTTTACACATAACAAGGAGCAACGAAGCATGTAGCATGCTCAATGAAGCAAACGGAGTGACAGATGATACAGGAGGGGGCCATTCGGCCCAAGTGCATGCTGGTACTCAGGCAAGCAGCATAATCAATCGTGTTCCCCCTGCTCGATCCATGTGGCCCTGCAGTTCTATTCACTTCAAGGGCCTGTGCAATGTTCTTTCGGAATCCACTTCCAACCCTCGTTGGGACATCCAGGTCAATAATGTTGAAAGTAAAAGTTACCCTTTGAAAAGGATTGTATTACCTACCTCACCAAAGTGCCGGCTTCAATCAGAACCTCTGAAAAAGCATCTCGAAAAATAATCGCGTTCTTCCTTTTGCAGTTTTGAATAACGTCATTGGCCACATAGAAAAGGTTCAGTCGATGGGGAATTGAGGCTAAAGAGAAAACAAAAAGCTCAGTTAGTTTGTGAAAGCAGCCTCTTAAGCAGCAGAACGACAGGATCCTGAATTACCAAAACCAAAAGCTCTACCCCGCACAATACCAGCAAGTGCGAAATACAAACAGCCTACGACACAGGTAATAAATACTTGGGAGTTTGCAGAACAATTTCAACCTTAGGTTTCACATACAAAATTCATTACGTTGAGACTTAAAACAAGTTTTGCTATTGTGAAATTTTTTTTAAGCTAAAGGTTTGACAGAGCCATACAATGCTCTGACACACACTGGGCTGGATGGCTGGTTTGCGATGGCAGTGATGCCAACAGCACAGCCTCAATTCCTGCACTGACTGAGGTTTAGATTAGATTACTTACAGTGTGGAAACAGGCCCTTCGGCCCAACAAGTCCACACCGCCCCGCCGAAGCGTAACCCACCCATACCCCTACATCTACATCTACCCCTTACCTAACACTACGGGCAATTTAGCATGGCCAATTCACCTGACCTGCACATCTTTGGACTGTGGGAGGAAACCGGAGCACCCGGAGGAAACCCACGCAGACACGGGGAGAACGTGCAAACTCCACACAGTCAGTCGCCTGAGGCGGGAATTGAACCCGGGTCTCCGGCGCTGTGAGGCAGCAGTGCTAACCACTGTGCCACCGTGCCGCCCACAGAAGGTTACCAGAAGGTCTTAAGAACTAGGAACAGGAGTAGGCTGTTCAGCCCCTTGAGCCTGCTCTGCCATTCAACAGAATCGTGGCTGATCTAATACTCATGTCCACTTTGCTGAATTTTCCCCACAAACATTGATTGCCAACTGAAAAAGCACTTACCATCTCAGCCTTAAATATATACAAGGACACTGCCCCTATAGCTCTCTGTGGCAAGGAGCGCCAAAGACCCTCAACCTGTACAGAGAAGAAATTCCTTCTCATCTTACTCTTAACTTGGCATCCCTTTATTCTAAGACCATGCCCTCTGACCCTACACTCTCCCATGAGGGAAACACCTTCTCAGCACTTACTCCGTCAAGCTCCTTAAGAATCCTGTATGCTTCAATGAGATCACCTCTCGGTGTCCCAAACTCAAATGAGCAGAGTCCCAGCCTGTTTAGCCTTTGTTTGTAAGACAATCCCTCCTGACCAGGGATCATCTGAGTGAACATTTCCTGAACTGCTTCAAATGAAATAATATCTTTCCTTAAAAAAGATCAAAATTGCTCACACTTCTCTAGATGTGGTCTCCCCAGCACCTTGTACAGTCTAATTTAAACTTCCCTATCCTGTTGAAGTAAAGGCCCTGCCTTCTCAGTGTCCTCCTTCACCAGTGTGTGGTGACCCTCAGGTTAAATTCACCACTAATCAGCACTCTCTAATTACAGACCAATGCTATGCTCTGCTGGGACTATGATGACTTCACTTCATTACACGAACATATTTTCACACCTTATTCTTACTGCTCCCACTAATAACTGTGGTTACAATGAAGACTACAGTTACCTGTCAAAAAGATTTCAGTTTGAGCGTCCCATCGCCATGGCTTACAATCCCACGGCAACAGCTGCAGCTACTATTGCGACTATGTAAGTTGCTCAATTGATCGTCAAAGAGATATACAGCATGGAAACAGACCTTTCGGTCCAACTCTTCCATGCCAACCAGATATCCTGTATAAATCTGGTCCCGTTTGCCAATATTTGGCCCATATCCTTGTTCCTATTGCATTCCTTGCAAATGTTCCTCAGGTAGTACTTATTCCCTTAAATTCACAAGTGCTGCTATAGTAAATTCCTATTTCTGATTACATAAAGAAACCTTACACCGAAAGTTTCAAAACATCAGAACACATTCCAAAGGACCATGCAGTACATAAGCTGGCTATTTGACCCACTGTGCTGGTGTGTGTAATCTTGTGAAGAGTTGTCCAATAAAGCCTGCTCCCTTTCTTTCCTCAAAGACCATCTTCTCCTCAAGTCACTAACTAATTTGCTCGGAAAAGTTGTTGTTGAATCTGCTTTCAACACCCTTTCAGTGTATTCCCAGTTATGACAACTTCCATCACTCCAAAACCACTCCACTGACATCGGGCACGACTGCTCTTCAAAGATCACTGCTTATTTTAAACACTGCAAAAAAGAGCATGCCCTGATCATCAGTATCCACAGGAAGGAAAAGGAAAACATTGAAATGAAGGTTTGGACCCCTGTGCAAAACAAGAACAAAACATAAAGGTTGCTTTTTTGGATTAAAAAGATTAAATAGTCTGCCCCATGTGAAAAGGGCACAAAGTCACGTGACAGTTCTAGCACAATGAGCACACTCAGACAAGCAAGAATTTACAGGCACCGGGTTTTGACAGCAGCTTTGAATTCAAACTCTAACAGCTTCAAGACAAGGAAGGGTTCAGCAGCTTACAATGTGAACTGGGCGGCACAGTGGCTTGGTGGCTAGCACTGCTGGTTCACAGCGCCAGGAACCCCCCCCGAGTGGATTCGAGCCTCGGGTCAATGTCTGTGTGCAGTTTGCATGTTCTCCCCAGGTTTATGTGGGTTTCCTCCCACAGTCCAAACATGTGCAGGTTCGGCAGATTGGCCATGGGAAATGCAGAGTTACAGAGACCGGGTCCGCGGCTGCATCTGGGTGGGATGCTCTCCAGAGGGTCAGTGTGGACTTGATGTGCCAAATGGTGTGCTTCCACATTGGAGGGATTCTGTGCTCAACTAGCAACTGGAAGTTTCAATATAACAAGGTCCTGGTCCTGCAAACTGGAGAGTAGTGATCACTGCCACTCAACCTAAAAGCAATATTAATTGTAATTATCTCTTTGATGCTGGTTGAATGATTGAGAGGCAATTAATAATATACTAATGCCTTTTGTCCCCTAAATGCTTTTTAAATAGTTTTATAATCCTTTTAAGCTGTTGTTTAGTATATAATAAGCAGCTTCATGCCTGGCGAGTTGAGGCGTTTGGGCGGGGGGGGGGGGGGGGAAGCGGGCGGAGAGGGGAGAGTGGGTGCCAGGAAAACAGTAGTTTTATTTTAAAATAATCTAAACATTCAAAAATATAAAAGGGAGAGCCAGAGGTCACAGGAGAATTTGGGGGAACGGAAGCTGCTATTTCTAACAATTATGTAAATCACAAACTCAAAAATCTATGAACCAAGACGAACGGCAAGATGAGCGAAAAATATATCAGTGTGCGATGACTTTTTTCAAAGGACCAGGGAGCCGTGGCAGAATCCAGGAAAGTCAAACCAGACCAGTGCAGGCTCAGAGTTTCCCAGGTTGAATCCACAGCTTGGATTGGCAAAATGGCTTTCCCACTAGCCCAATTTTCACCACCTCACACCACAATAGGTGGCCTAAATTCACAAATCTGGACCTGGCTCTGCCTTCCTATTTTTCTGTCCTCTTGATTGTGGACTGGAAATGAAATGTTTTAAAAACAAGGGTTGCTGAAGGATCACCTGTATGGTTTAAAAGCAAGTAATCTGATCCTGATTGTAAGTGCCATTTACATAGCTGTTATCCAAACAGTAATTGAAGTGTAGTTTGCAGACGGACAGGAGCCGAGGGATGTATACAAATGGAGATTCAGCTACAAACAAGTTGATGTGTTGCTTGACTAGTGACCAGTTATCAATGACAAAGGCCTTTAGCTTGCCAACAACTGAATGATCAATCATCAGGTATCTGATCAGCTTGGGGCTGTGAGTAGCCTTCAGATCTTCACCAGCTCAGCAGCTCTCTGTTCTCTGCAGTAAAACCCACTTTGAGCCTGAAAAAAAAGTTGATTCTTCCTTCCACAGTTGCATTAAGCTGTGACCTTTAAGCAATAAGTCAGAGACGTTTTGTAAGTCTGAAGCAGCCACCCTGTGCCTGCTGCAAACCAGTGAAAGCATCCAGAGAAGGAAGACTAAGAGGCCATGCTGTACTCCGCACAAGAATCATCTCAGTAGACCTATGAACAGGGACCACTGAACTGCTTTCCCAGTTTTTTCTCTGTCCATAACATCTTTTTTTTTCCCGTGTGCATGTTTGTGTAAGGGAGAGTTTATAAAGGGGCTAGAATTTGAACTAGTAGGAGTTATAAGCCGATGGTTCATAACTGTTGCAGTAAATAAGAACTATTGTTAAATACTGAAAACTGGTTCACATTGTCAATCTGGTTCAAAAAGACAGAAATTGGAGAATTTTGCTTCATTAAAAAGTTTAAGTTTTGTGACAAAACTAGGAATAGTAGGGCTTGATTTTCATTGCGCTATCCCATAAGATATAACAGATTAAATTAAGTTGCACATTTAAGTCTACATAGTTTTTTTAAAAAATTTAGATGAAGAACACAAGCTATAATCACATAACTAGTTTATTACAAAACATGATTTGCGCATCAGAAATTTTGATTAGAATATCAAAACTGCAAATCATTTTTGCATACGTCAAATTGTAATCAGGTCCTAAAATTAAAGCCACATTGTTCTGTGGTACACACTGACTAGAGAAACCAGTGTGACAGAATTGCCTGTGATGAGACTTTTAGTACCCTGGAATGTGTCATGTAGAAATACATGGGACACAGATTTACACGCAGGGCTTTAAGGTGAATTCCTAAATTCAGCAAAGCCATTTGTGGAAGTAGTAACTGGAAAGCAAAGTCCTGTACTGAATCCAACAGAGAGGAGGAACTCATCAAGCCATTAATGTGTACTTAACAATAGGATATAAGACCAACACAAGTAAAATACTGGAAAGGAGCTGGTGAACAGTGGTATATGGTCTGGTTGAAGACTTAGGAGGAAAGAAAGCAGACATAAGAACTTTTTCAATAGTTCGATAAATAAATGAATCATTTAGTGACATATTAAGTCATAATGATCCACATATTCCCAAATTGTGCAATATTGTTTGGTGTAATATAGTGAAACTGTGTATCAGGTATGAGCAGGTAGGAAAAGTGTTAGGTTTTGAATTTTGTGAAATAAAAAGTCCAACTTAGCATGACTCAGATCAGATAGGAACTTGCAGTAAACAATAAGGTGCTGGAGGCAAGGGTAGTGGTTTAACAAGGTGGAAAAGCATTCATTTTGTAGGGCCATTTAACAAGATAAAGAAGCATTCAGTATGTAAAGTCAGTTAACAAGGTGAAAAGTATTCATTACGTGAAGCCAGTTAACAAGGTTAAGAACATTCACTGTGTAACAGCAGATGGCTTAATCTTTACTACCGATTCCCTGATTGTAACGGTCACCCAACAATATGTATGGATGCTCCTCCCTGCAAGTGACTATATAAGTCATTGAGAACTCATGTCCCTGTGAACATGGGCAATCGTCCTCTCTCCTCCAGGGTTCAGAATAAAGATGAAGGAGATAAAACCGTACTGTGTCTCTAAGCGCCTTGCTTCATCTATAGGGGGATAGGGAAACGGGACGACAATAGAAAAACAAAAACAATATGCATTCATTTTTCCAAGGAGAACCCAAATAAGCATCATTTTGGATCAAGTCTCACTCAGATGTGAAACTATACTTCACCACAGGGAGATGGGTCACGTGATGTAGGAAATTACAACCTACGTTCCTGATTTACATCTTGTTATCATGAACAGTTGCTCACTATCTCCGAGGAGCAGGAAATGACAGCCAAGTAATTTTACTAGACTTCTGTGGCCTTTTGTTTACATGGAAGTCCCACCTCCTTCAGCACTTGCCTTTTCGTCAGGCAGTGGAAGGACAGACTTAGTCCCAGTAGACAGGAACCTGCAGTCAGGACCAGGAGTCCAAAGATGCACAGATGCAAAGATGGCATGCAAATGATGTTATATTCACCACCGACCACGATACCTCCAGGTATTTAGCATCAATGATGCCGAAGCACAATTAGTGCAATGTTTCACCACCAACTTCAACCAGCAGTTAGACTGTTGGAACAGACAGCAAACTATGCTCTAGTTAAACCTAATTAAGACCCACAGAAGTACACAGAGAAAACAAGATCACCATCGCAACGGAGTAGGCTAACGTTCAAAAACAATCTAACGTTTTCACCAGGCCTTGCCTGGTTCTCTCTGGAACATGCAAAGGGCGACAAAGATTTTCAAAAACTGGAGTGCAGTCTGTTGTTAAATTAAAATAAGTGCAGGGGCTCTGGGAGGAACTTCCTTGGAACTGCAATCTTTATACAATCAGTCCAGCAAAACTGTAATCTAACATCCCAACGAGGGATGTTAAAGGGACAGAATAATTAGAGGGGTCATATTCCTAAGACTAAAACATACCTATCTAAATAGAAATCTTTGAAACTAGATTCTGATTCACCAAGCAAACCAAAGCTACTTAGGAAAAGTTAGAATACAAGTGCAGAATGCTTACTGCCTTTAGTTTATATTCATGTTAGGAGACACTTAGATGCTCAAAGTCTTAAAATACAAACAGAATACTGGACACACTGCCGGCTATTACACAGTGAATGTTCTTAACCTTGTTAACTGGCTTCACGTAATGAATACTTTTCACCTTGTTAACTGACTTTACATACTGAATGCTTCTTTATCTTGTTAAATGGCCCTACAAAATGAATGCTTTTCCACCTTGTTAAACCACTACCCTTGCCTCCAGCATCTTATTGTTTACTGCAAGTTCCTATCTGATCTGAGTCATGCTAAGTTGAACTTTATCCATTGATGAGGATAAAATTAATATTTCAGTTTGCCTTTTGTTAGAACTGGATATTTTTAGACATACTGCTTATAAGAAAGCGTGCTCCTCTCGCCTGGATGGGTGCCGCTCCAAACACACACAAGAAGCTTGACACCATCCAGAACAATGCAGCCAACTTGCATCACATCCACAAACGTCCACTTCCTCCACCACTGACACCCAGTGGCAGCATTGTGTACCATCTAAAAGATGCACTGCAGAAATTCACCGAAGACTCCCAGACAGCACCTTACAAACCCACAACCACTTCCATCTAGAAGAACAATGGCAGCAGATAAGTAGGAAAGCCACTCACCATCCTGACTTGGAAATATATCACTATTCCTTCAAAATCCTGGAATTCCGTCCCTGACAGTATTGTCAGCCTACCTATAGTGCGTGGACTGCAGCATTTCAAGAAGGTTGCTCACCACCACCACCTCCTCCTCAAGAACATCTCGGGATGCGCAATAAATATTGGGCGAGCTCAGTGAGTGAATTAAAACAAAACATTTTTAAAATGAGCATAAGATGATACAAGAATGGTATGTCATGAAGTGGATGTCAAGAGATTTCGGAGACCTGAATGGACCCTTTTCACAGGGTGCAGTCTGATCTGCTGCACTTCCTAAGAATGTAAGAACTATGAGTAGGCAATTTTACCCCTCACACCTGCTCTGCCATTTCATACAATCACAGCTGATCTCACCTTGGCCTTGACCCCACTTTCCTGCCGACTTTCCATAATCCTTCAACCCATTACTCATAAAACAAGCTGTGTACCTCCTCCTTGAAGTTATTCAGTGTCCCAGCACACACCACTCTCGGGGCTAGCAAATTCCAGATTCACAGCCCTTTGACAGAAGTAATTCCTTCTGCAACCCTTTATTCTTAAAACTAAGGCCTCTTGTTTTAGATTGCCCCACAAGGAATCAGCTGCTCTGCGTCTACTTTGTCAATCCTCTTTAGCATCTTCTATCGCTCAACTAGATATCATCCCCTTCTTCTAAACTCCAGCAAGTAGAAACCTAAAGTGCTCAATCTCTCCCCATAAAACAAACCGTTCACTTGCTGCTAAACAGAATTTCAGTCTCATCTCAGGGGACACACAGATCAATGCCCCAGTGGTGGCATACATCTTGCAAGTTGTGAGCATTTGGAGATCTGGCTTCGCGTTTATTGAATTAAAAATACTGAAAATGCCCTTCGTCAAACCTCCAGACCTGAAATGTTCAAACCAGGATGAAATAGAAGAACAACATGCGAATGGAATGTGAGGTTTTGCATTTTGATACAACAAATACAGGTAGTAGGACTTATCCAATTGATGGTAGGGCCGTGGGTAGTATAGTAGAACAGAGGGACCTAGGAGTTCATACAGACAGGGTGCAAAGGCATTTAGCATGCATGCCTTCATTGCTCACTTCTTTAAGTACAGGAATTGGGAAATCATGATGTGATTGTACAGGACATTAGTGGGAGCTCTTCTGGGATACTGTGTCCAGTTCCAGTCACCCAGTTAAAAGGAAGGATATTAAACTGGAGAGGAGTTCAGAAGAGATTTACCAGGATGTTGCCGGGTATGGAAGGTTTGAGTTATAAAAAAGACTGGATTGGCTGGGACTTTTTTCACCTGAGCTTAGGAGGTTGAGAGCAACCTGTTGGAAGTTTATAAACTAACGAGGGGTATAGGTAGAGTTAATGTTAATTGTCTTTTCCGTAGGATGGGGGATTTCAAGACCAGGGGCACATTTTTAAGATGAGAGGAGAGAGATTTTAAAAAGACAGGTTTGTGTATGGAATGAGCTTCCTGAAGCAGTGGATGTGGGCACAATTATAATATTTAAAAGACATTTGGATAAGAACATAATAGGAAAGGTTTGGAGGGATCCGGGCCAGGCAGATAGGTGAGACTAGTTTGGGATTACAGATAGTTCTCCTACAATGCTGGAGTTGCGTTCCTCACTTAATAGAATAATGGGACCTATGGGAAAAGTGGGGTCAAGGGAAGACCAGCAAAAGATATCACTCACAATTGGCTCAAAAATCACCCAAAAGTCTCTCAAAGTACAGGATAGCCTGAATGAACGTATAAAATCATATTTATCAACAAAACAGAAGTAAATTTAACACAGTACATTATAAAACATTGTTAATGCAGGAATTGAGGGAATCATAGCATATAAGGTAAACTCCCTCACTCCTGTTAAGCCATCTATATTACATTATGTTCTTATCCTTGGGACAGCATGGTGGTTCTGTGGATAGCTCTGCTACCTCACAGTGCCAGGGACCCGGGTTCAATTCCCACCTCAGGCAACTGTCTGTGTGGAGTTTGCACATTCTCCCAGTGTTTGTGTAGGTTTCCCCTGGGAGCTCTGGCTTCCTCCCACAGTCCAAAAATGTGCACGCCAGGGGAATGAGCCATGCTAAATTGTCTACAGTGTTAGGTCCATTAGTCAGGGGTAAATATAGGGTAGCGGAATGGTGTGGACTTGCTGGGCCGAAGGATCTGTTTCCATACTGGAGGTAATCTAATCTAATCATATACTCAAAATGCTTCATAATATCTAGTTTCTCTTCCAGTGTTGTAGCCTCTCTTTTGCACTTATTGCCAGGACACTTCTTGCTAACATTCTTGTCACTATGCCTCTCCATTTTTTTCCAAAATAAAGGGATAATCTAGGAGCAATGTATCTTTCACAGGAAGCTGCTCAATGCATCTCTCTCAGAAACCTGCTCTCTGTACAGTACCTCTCACTGAAAGCTGCTCTGTTGGCAGCTAACACCAGCGCATGCAGAGAATGGCACAAAGACTTCAGCACGGACATCGGTGCATGTGCAGAATGAACCACATGAACAGATCCCTGCTGGAACCACATTATTGCTAACAGAGGCGAATACTCTCGAAATTCTCATTCTTTAAGTCTTCAGCAACACTATGAACAAATTTCGCTGCCAGAACACGCTTTACCCAAGAACTACTTGTATGTTTGGCATGGGCTGGTTGGACCAAAGGGTCTGCTTCCTTGCCCTATAACTCTATAAACGGGGCTTTCCGGTTAAATCAGCAAGGGTTGGAGTGGCAGAATTACTCTGAACAGCAAAACGGTCTCTGGTGCTGGAGCAGACAGCTCCAGTGATGCAAGTTGGCCATCGTGGCCTTTTAGATTTATCAGGGCACACATTGTTCATGTCACCAGGCTCCGTGTGTAGGTTGGTCCATCTTCTGGTTTCAAAGGTGATGCTTTTTCTGGGCAGGGGTGGGAAAAAACGTGGTTGCTCAGTAGGAAGGGAATCCTCACCGCGCCAAGATTCCTCAGCCGCATGTATAATGGAAAGCAGTGGATATGATCAGTGTGAACAAATCGGCAGCACCATATCCAGGAGGATGTGGCTGTTGTTGCTCCATCTGGAAGCAGTGGCAGTCAAAATAAATACACCCTCGTTGGCATGTGTCTTGGTGTCAGTGGTGTAAAGAGAGCTTTACATTATGGACAGCTCAGGAGTGCTCGACTGTGCTCTGCACTGATGTGCTGATCCAAGCCGTTCTTTGCTTAGGAGACTGTGGTGCTGACACTCAGCTACGTACGCATCACCTCGAGACCTCATTAATCACCTCTCTTACAGTTTGCCTTTATCGGATAATGCTACAAACGCCCCAAAAACGCAGTACCTACATTTCAAATCGTCTCAACCAGCTAGTCAGAAGAAAAACCACAAGAACATCTTCCAAGAGCCAAAAATAGTTTTATTGCACCATTATCACTTTCTCTTAAGTTGCTGAGATTTGTTTTAACACAGTTGCTGCTTTTGCTCTGCTACTGGCTACAATCTACTGTAGAACCTCATCCCTGGACACCACCTGATTGGTTTCCAGAACGCCACACTGCAGGAGTGACAGTCCTTGTCATTTCTTTTCAATTTAACTCCTCTCCCCCCATATCAACCTGAAACAGATGAGTCTTGAATATGGGCCTCCCATTCCAGAGGTAAGGACACCACCACTGCACCACAAGCAGCCTTTTACACAAGTGGGAATTATATTTTCTCAACTTGAACTGAGAACGCACAGAAGATTTAAATTGTATTCTCCCAAAGCAGGATCATGCTCTCAGACAGCATTTTGATCCGCACACCAATAATTTCAAGGGCTCACTGTGTGAATCAATTTATTGCAATGAATTCAAAACATTACAAAGAGGTGCACCACACTAGATAGGCAAGCTGAACCACAATTCTGTTTCATTGTGGCAAACAAGCTTACATTGTCGTGGAGGTGCTGGTGTTGGACTGGGATAGACAAAGTAAAAAATCAGACAACACCAGATTATAGTCCAACAGGTCTAATTGGAAGCACTAGCTTTCATCAAACATTGACTCCTAAACAACTATGGTAAGCTCAAATGTAAATGCATTTCAGTTCCAGGACACTTACTCCCTACTTCATTCACCTTAAACTGACAGCATGCTTTTGGCCAGGGCAGAAACCATTCACTTTGCTCGAGAATTTGTGAATGAGACAGGTCTCAGGAAACTTTTAGCTTAAACAATGGTAATCGCTTTATTCTCCAAACATTTTCCCTCCAATTAAACTAACATTTTGTTGACTCAGTGATGACAAGTTACTCATTCATACCCGCTCTGCAGGAGACAAGGTTGTGTTAAATACAAAAGATAAATTCTGTGTGCACTTGGTGCTCAAGCAATGTAGGTGTCAAACTGGTGTAATCCAAGCAAGTGAGATTCCATGTAACATTACAATGCAAAATCCTGAATCAACTTTGTGAAATTCAACCTGGAAACTCGCAAAGAATTAGTAGGTCACTCTGCCCCAGAAGCTGTTAGCCATTCACGAACGTCATGGCTGGTTTGACTGCTTCATATTCCTGCCCACACTCTTAGTCAGTAAGAATCTACTCACCTCTGCTTTAAAGTGTTAAAAGACTCTGCTCTCACTGCCTTTCAAGGAAGAGAGCTCCAAAGACATGACATTTTCTCTTCACCTATCCTAAACGGTTAAAGAAAATCACACACCAGGTTATAATCCAACACCTGGACAAAAACCTGATGAAGGAGCAGCGCTCTGAAAGCTAGTGCTTCCAATTAAACCTGTTGGACTATAACCTGGTGTGGTGTGATTTTTAAACTTTGTACACCCCAGTCAGACACCAGCATCTCCAAATCATTCCTTTGCTTTTAAACAGTAACAGGTTTTCCTCTCATCCTCCAAACCACAGATGTGCAGATACAAACTGCCCATTGGTAATCGCACCAAAGTGACCTGCAAGCCTCGTGCCGCCTGGTTGCTTTAGCACAAAGCACACACCTTTTCAGAACTACCCTGCCTTGTACCAAAACCCAGAAATACACATACTCACTTTCTCACTGAAAACAGATCAGGAGGAACTCCAGCTGAATTCTGTACTCCAAAGCATAGGTAGACAAAGATTAAATGTAACATGCATTGCTGTTCAAGGTGACACCCAGTAACTCAATATAAAGACAGAATTCTGTATCTTGGTGTGTGTGGTCCAACCTCACACCAACTGGGCATTTCTCAGACAGTAACAGTCAAGGGAAAGATGCTCACTTATCAGCTGTTATAAGCAAAACCTCAATCAGTTATCTAAAATAAATGTAAAACAGAGGATTATTCTTCAATGAGCAACCCCTTTCTGCTATGTTTGCATTGTGAACAGTTGTAGCTCAGCTCTAAAGGCCAGCTCTATTGCAACACTGAAAACTGCATCCCATTACTTTGCAAGGGTAATATTTTCTATCATAATGTATGCATTTATTGCAAATCAATGGTCAACGATCAAAGCCCCAAATCAAACATACCAATGAGGAGAAATAGGTGATTTAGCCCCTCAAGCCTGTTCTGCCATTCAATAAGGTCAAACTGATTTGTTTGTGCTCTGAATGCCACATTCCCAAACAGGATTCCAGATTGGATTTCTTAGAGACTGTCTCGTCTGGATGACCCACGGAAACATACAAATTAAGAGCAAGAGACGGCCATTTGGCCCCACTCCACCATGGCTCAGCTGTCAGCGGTGAACTCCACATCCCCACCCACCGTTCGATAACCCCCGATTTTTCTGCTTCACAAGCAACTATCCTTCTGTTATAAGGATGTTCAGCGACTCTGTCTCCACTGCCTTCTGAGGCAGAGTGTTCAACTGTTGCACAACCTGTCAAAGTAAAAAAAAATTCGACTCTGAAAGGGCAACCTCTAATATGTTTTATTTTTAAAAACATTGCACCCTAGTTCTAGATTCACCAATGAGAGAAAACAGCCTTTTTAAAATCTATCTTGTCAAGACTATTGCAGAACTGATAATTTTCAATGTCACCCTTCACTCTTCTGACTCCACTGAAACAAACCCAATCTGTCCAATAAGCTGTTCCTGTTAAGATGACCTGCTGATTCCAGGTAGTCATCTTATAAACCTCCTCTAAGCTGCCTCCAATGCACTTATGTTCACCCTTAAATAAGATGACCAAAGCGCCACACACATTTCTAGATGGGATCTCACCAATGCCCTATAAAAATGAAAGTAAGGATGTAACACTTTTATGTTCAATGCCTCTCATAAAGGATAGCATCCAATTAGCCTTCTTAATCACTTGCTGTGCCTAAATGAACTTTTTGTTAGTCACGGAGTAGAACACTTAGCGATGCAGTGGGTAAATGCAGCTTCAAGGCTTTAAGTTTAACCGAATCAGATGTCAGCACTCAATTAAGTTGGACTAAAATGAGGTGAAAACGCTGAGCACAGTCACAAAGATCTATAGTACCTGTCGAATGATACCCCAAGGTACTGTCAGAACAAGAGAATGGTTCACCTATTAAAATAAGAGAGCTACTTAGCACAACACCTGAATTCTCATTGTAGGATAAAATTACTGCAGATGCTGGGATTCTATACTGAAAACAACAAATGCTGGAGGTCACAGTCGGTCAGGCAGTAGAGAGAGACACAGAGACCATTTTGAATCTAGATGACTCATCAGAGCTCTTGCTTGGTGTGAAATATGACACTGGTGGTGGGCAAGTTGTTGGAGGCAATCCTAAGGGATTTACATGTATTTGGAAAGGCAAGGGCTGATTAGGGATAGTCAACATGATTTTGTGCGTGGGAATCATATCTCACAAAGTTAATTGAGTTTGTGAATAAGTAACGATGAGGACTGATAAGGGCAGAGCAGTGGACATGACCTATATGGAATTCAGTAAGGGGTTCAACAAGGTCCTCATGATAGACTGTTTAGCAATGTTAGATCTCATGGAATACAGGGAGAACTAGCCATTCGGATACAGAACTGGCTCAAAGGTAGAAGACAGAAGGTGGTGGTGGCGGGCTGCTTTTCAAATTGCAGGCCTTTAACCAGTAGTGTGCTGCAAGGATCAGTGCTGGGTCCACTGCTTTTCATCATTTATTTAAATGATTTGAATGTGAACTTAGGAGGTATAGTGAGTAGGTTTGCAGATGACACCAAAATTGGAAGTGTAGTGGACAAGTAAAGAAGGTTATCGCAGAGTACAAAGGGATCTTGATCAGATGGGCCAATGGGTTGAGAGGTGGCAGATGGAGTTTAATCTAGATAAATGTGAAGTGCTGCATTTTGGGAATTCAAATCAGAGCAGTACTTATACACTTAATTGGTAAACTCCAGGAGGTGTGTGACTGAACAAAAAGAGCTTGGAGTGCAGGTACATAGCTCCTTTAAAGTAGAGTTGTAGTTAGACAGGATAACAAAGTCGGTTTTTGGTATGCTTTCTTTTATTGGTCAGAGCATTGATTATAGTAGCTTGGAGGTCATGTTGCCACTGTACAGGACATTAGTTAAGCCACTTTGGAATAATGTGCACAGTTCTGGTCTCCCTCCTATTGGAAGGATGTTGTGAAAGTTGAAAGGGTTCAGGAAAGATTTCCATGTATGTTGCCAGGGTTGAAGGATTTGATCTATAGGGAGAGGCTGAATAGGCTATGGTTGTTTTCCCTGGAGTGTTGGAGGCTGAGGGGTGACCTTATAGAGGTTTACAAAATCATGAGGGGCATGGATACAGTAAATAGTCAAGGTCTTTTCCCTGGGACGGGGGAGTCCAGAACTAGAGGGCATAGGTTTAGGGCAAGAGGTGAAAAATTTAAAAGGGTCCGAAGGGAGAACCTTTTCACAGAAAGAATGGAATGAGGAAGTGGTGGAGGTTGGTATAATTACAACAAATAAGACGTATCGGGATGGGTATATGAATAGGAAGAGTTTAGAGAGAGATAGGCCAAATGCTGGCAAATGGCAATAGATTGGGTTGGGATATCTGGTCGGCATGGACGAGTTGGACTGAAGGGTCTGTTTCCATTCTGTATACGACTCTATGAATTGTTGCTCTTGACAATTGAGCTTTAGGGCATGTATGGGGAAAAAAGTACATTTGCATTTCAAAAATTTAACTACTTCATGCTACCAAGGATTTGAAGCATCAATATGCTTTCTTGCATTGGTGAACAGCTTACTTGTCATAAAGAAATTACTTCTGCGGTATGAAAACAACAGTTACATTTTTCATGCTGAGCAATGCACTTGCGTGTTATCTGAATTCAATTTCAACCTTCTTATTTCATACACTGCATAAGTTTCAAGGGGTAGTCTGCACAATTGTAGTTCTCAAAGGTGACAAATCTGGACCATTAGCTTTATTTTCTACAAGATGCTGCTCAACCAGTTAACTACGTTCAGTGGTTTCAGAACTTCCAGCAAGCATAGTCTTTTGCTTTATTTTAACAAATGTAGAACAGAAGTAGATGTACGTTCAATGCCATTTAGTTAGGGCACAGCTGAAATACTGTATGCAGATCTGGTCACTATAGGAAGGATATGATTGCACTGTAGAGGGTGCAGAGGAGATTTACCGGGAAGTTGCTCGGGCTCAGCAATTTCAGCTACATCGAGGCTAGGGTTACTTTTCAGGGGCATAGATTTAAAGTTAAGGAAAACAGGATTAGATGGGATTTCAAGAAAGAGGTTTTTCATGCAGAGAGTGGAGCATGTCGTCTGGTAGAGATGAGAACTATCAAAACGTATAAGGGGTATTTAGATAAAGTCAGAAGTCACAACACCAAGTTATAATCCAGAGCTATTTAAAATCACAGGCTTTCAAAGCGCTGCTCCTTCTTCAGGTGAAGATATTAGCTGTGAAGTGTAACTTCTGACTTTGTCTATCCTAGACCAACACTGGCACCACATAGAGAAGTCATAGAATCATACAATATGGAAACAGACCCTGGAGTCCAACTAGTCCATGCCAAACATATTCCCACCTGCTTGCTCCCAGCCCATATCCCTCCAAACCCCTCTCATTCCTGTACCCATCCAAATGCCTTCTAAAGTTGTAATTATGCCCACTTCCACCACTTCCTCAGGTAATTCACTCCACATTCAAACCACCCTGTGAAAAAGATTTACTCTTCACGTCCATTGTAAATCTTTCTCCTCTTACCCTAAACATTTGCCCCCTTGCCTTGAAATCCCTGATCCTAGGGAAAGATACCTACCATCCACCCTATCTATACTCATGATACCTCTACAAAGTCACTCCCCATCCTCCAGTGAAAGAAGTCCCAGCCATGAGTATTTAGTTAAAAATCTCAACACCAGGTTTTGGTCCAACCGGTTTAATTGGAAGCACTAGCTTTCGGAGTGCTGCTCCTTCATCAGGTGGTTGTGGACAACCAGCTGAAGGAGCAGTGCTCTGAAAGCTAGTGCTTCCAATTACACGGGTTGGACCAAAACCTGGTGTTGTGAGATTTTTAACTTTGACATCTCCAAATCAGGAGTATGGAGGTGACCATTTAAACCACGCTAGGCTCTAAGGCCAAATGCAGAAAAATGGGCCTCGTGTAGATAGGTGCTAATGAGTGACAAGTACACGATGGGCCAAAGGGCCTCTTTCAGTGCTGTAAATTCTGAATCTATGAACGTCACTTTAACAAATAAATGAAGAAAACAGAGCCTACAAGAAACTAGCCAACAGATGCATATCACTTTGTCACATTTAACTAAAACTCTCATGAAGGAAATGCCCAACCAACATGCACCTTACCGATCACAAGTACCTTTTAAATCAACTCTTAAGATCTCTATCGAGTATCAATGTGTCCAGATGAAGCAAATGAGTATTTTGTTCCATGAGGGATTTTAACATCTAACCTACTCTTATTTCAGGCAATTCTGGCCTCATCCAATATTTACAACTAAATGAAGAGGTATGAAAGGAGTAAGAAACCAGGCCGATCTTTCCCCTTCTTGACTCATGGCACCAGATAACAGTGATAGATCTAAGTGCAATAAAGGTGTATAATGTGCACCACCATTGGTAAAATAGAGGTAGATGGATTTGGGTTTCGGTTCTATGAGTGTAAACGTTTTGCTTCAAAAAAATGTAAAAAGTCATTTGGAACAGTAATCTAAGTACATAAATACCAAGAAAGCATTACATTCAGTTCTGTGCCTAGCTGGATAGTGTTAGTTGATAGATTGTTAAGACTGCTGAGTTTACAACATTCCGATAAAATAGAGCAGGGGCCATTAGTTTAGTTTGACTTCAGTTTTAGTAGAATTGAGAGTTCAGTCGAGAAGAAACAAGTGTTCAGTTCTGATGAACAGGTTTAGTTTCTGAAGTCTCCAAGCTGTGAGAAGTTGTGTAGAAGTTTTCAAGCTGACAGAACATTAAAGTAGTTTAGGCCTTCAGAGCTGGAAAGAAGTTGAAAAACTGTTACAGCAGTCTGAAAGGACAAGTAGAAAGAGTCAGTTAAGTGAGAAATTTAAGAATTGCAATAGGAGTACTATTTCTCTGGGATTGAGTATCTATAAAAGGCCATTGCTGAGAAGCAACTGAAGCCATTTTACTAATTATGGTTGGATCTTTTTAAACAGTGTTATACATAGCTTTGCAATGTTTTCTTTAGTGTAATAAACTTGTGTTCTGGTGTTAGAAAATACTGACACCTTAAATATGTAGGTATTTAGGTAAATACGTTCAGCAACTAACCATCCCAGTAAATATCTGCAAAAAATTAAAACTTATAGTCCATCAAGCCAGGTTTCATTTTGGGATCTGACTTGTCCAGTAATCCCATCAGCTGGAGTCAGAATACAAGCAAACACACAAATTCACTGCAATAGACAGACTGTGAAAATGAATTCTCATGAAAGTAGAGAAGCTGAAATATTCCCATACATAATATGTGCAGTTTGTCATAGAAGGCTGTGCAATTAATATTCACATTACAATTTTACTGTCAATTTAATTTGAATTAAAAGATGCCTTAATATAATATGAAATGTGTTTTGGTTAACATTTGGCCCATCTAACTGGCAAATAAAATGGTTCAAAGTTGACGAAGGTAACAGAACGTGCTTTTTTTTCCCTATGTAGTGCACTGCTGATGATTGATTAGAACTTGTACCCTGCAACCTACATTTCACATTATAGAGTTTAAGCCCTTGAAACACATCCTAAAGCATTCCAACCTATTAGTATTTGCAACAGAATTTGGTAAACTTGGGTGGAAGGGAGAAAATGGACAGAAAATGGAGGGGGAGCTAGGAGTGGAGAAGTCAACAGATACACCAAGTATCAAGATGATGCCATCAGGTTAAAAAGCCAACAAGCTATTCAATATAAATCAGTGAGATAACAGCTAAGGTGATCATAACCAGGCTTTTCTTTCTGTTAACATTAACCAGTCCATTTCCAGAATTTCTTGCCTTTAAGAAAGAATGCTTTCCGCTTGCTTACAACTGCCACAAGCTGTGTGAGAAGTGCACAGGAGGTCCAATGCGAACAGGTTCTAAAAACACAAGTCCGGTGCACAATGTTGGAACAAATCTAGAGTTGTGTAAAATTATTAAAACAAGCTGAAATATTGATAATGCTAGAACACAGTCAAACAACATGGAAACAGACCCTTCAGACCAACCAGTCCTTGCCAAACAAAATCTCAAATTAAACTAGTTCTACATGCCTGCTCCTGGCCCATATCCCTCCAAACCTTTTCTACTCATGTGTTTATCCAAATGTCTTTTAAACTTAGTAACTGTACCTGCGTCCACCACATCCTCAGGAAGTTCATCCCACACCCGATCATGAATCCTCTGGATGCAAAACTGAAACTCACTGGAGTGCGATTCTGCAAACGCCATAAAATTTCGCACTGTTTCCCACAAACATCGGTTCGGTTGACCAAGAAATTACAGCAACAATTTCAAGTTGTCCCTTTTCTCCAATAAAACTATTTATCTTTGCTAACAGGTTCCACAGGGATGTTTAGCATTAGGTAGTTATCGGAACTTGTTATTCAATTTCCTCTGCCTGTCCGTCTATGACTGGCAAACATGTCTCCCTCCCCAGTCTCTTGTCTCTTTGGCCCAGAGCTCTTTTGTTCTTGTCCATGGCCCAATTCTTTCCTCAGTCTACACGTTTCTAACCATCAGGCTTAGCATCACCTAATGATTAAATCCAGATTGTAGATTGGCGTTCCACACAATAGCTTTCTCCAGCAACCCATACAACTCAAAATTAATCTTATTTGGCAACTGTGATCTGAGGGTACTGCATGGATGAATGATATCAAAATTAAAAAATGAACTGCAGATACTGGAAATCAAAAGCACAACAAGAAATTTGCTGGAAAGGCTCAACAGATCTAGCAGCATCTGTGGAAAGAAAGCAAAAGTTAATGTTTCTGAAGGAGGATCACGGGACCCAAAACTTTGCTTTCTCTCAACAGATGCTGTTAGACTGAGTTTTTCCAGCAATTTCTGTTTGAATATCAAATTCAAGGTCTTCTAAAACTGGTACAAAGACATGGATAATTACACCATCCAGTGGCAAACAAAGCCATATAAAGCAGTGGATTACTGACATACTTATGCCAATCACCTTGAAAGTTATGTAGAATTTCTTAAATATAGAATGGAGGGGGAACGTTTAAGGTTGAGGAGTGGGTGCAAGTTTCTGACTTCCTCCCTCTCCTTCTGAAACCAAGATCCTAGAGCCATGAGAAATCTTTTCTTCATGGAATTATTAAACAAAAATTTATTTAAAAATCTTCAAAGACTTGAAAGAAAGTCCTGCATTTACATAGCATCCTTTCACAAGCAAGGGAGTCAATTGGTTTGTGATGCAGAGTGGTTCAATTCCCTCACCAAGGCTGAGGTTACATGAAGGACTCTCCTTTTCAACCTCTACTCTCACCTGAGGTATGACGACCCTCGGGTTAAACCACCACCAGTTGTCTCTCTCGAATGAGAAAGCAGTTCAGTGGACAGGTAGGAATATGGTGACCTTATCTTTTCCATTCAGTGGAAATGTTTTGAAGTGTTTTTCAGTCAATGAGGTATGCTTACATGGTGCAAAGCAAGATCTTCACTAATTTATAACTCACTCAACAAAAAGCAAATTTGAATCTACACAGCACTTATTCATGCCTCAGAAATATTACAAAGTACTTGGCGTCCAACAAACTACTCTGAAATGCAGTATCCGTTGCTACATAGGAAAATAGGCAGCTTGGTTCAAAACGAGATCTCACAATTAACAGGAAGAGGGACAAACTCGTTGGTTTTTAGTTGAAAGAGAATAGAGTAATTGGATAAGAATTACAAGGTGTAGACAATTTAGCCCAGGGCTTCTGCCCGAAACGTCGATTTCGCTGCTCGTTGGATGCTGCCTGAACTGCTGTGTTCTTCCAGCACCACTAATCCAGTAATTTAGCCCTCAAGCCTACTCCACTATTCCATTCAACAGTGGCTGATCTCAACTTGGCCTCAACCCCACTTTCCTGCACATTCGCCATAATGCTTCAACCCACTACTCATCAAAAATCTCTCTCCTCAAATTCACTCAGTGTCCCAGCAACCACCACACACTGGGGTAGCACATTTCACAGATTCGCAACACTTACAAAGAAGCAATTTCACTTCATGTGTTTTAAATCTGCTAGCCCTTAGCCTAAAACTCTCACTCTTCAATGCCCACAAGGGACAACATCCACTTAACATCTACTTTGTTAATCGCTCAACTGGATATCTTCTCATTCTTTGAAACTCCAGACAGTATAGGCTTAAAGTGCTCAACTGCTCAACACACAAGCCCATCCATCTCTGGAGTCCATGTTTTGAACCTCACTGAAATACCTCCAGTATAACCGCATCCCTGATATGGGAAGAACGCTCTGTTCTGCTCTAAATATTGCTACGGGATCCACATGAACCAGCACAGCAGGGGCATCTAATCGAATACTTCAATATTCCCTTGGTATTACACTAGAATCTCAGCCCAGAATGAGTACACTCGAGTCTTCAAGTGAGACTTAAGACGTCAATCGTTTGAATCGTTTTAAACTTTTCAACATAGCTTTATGCTGTCACACTCGACTGTTTCCCATTTGAAGACCTGGAGATTGCTCAACAAATCACAACTATTGATGTACATGAGAAGGTTCTGAAAAGAAAATAAAAGCAATACCTCAAAGGAGGTTAAGATATTCACTGTAGGGCTGAGCTTCATTTGTAATATCTTAAATAAAGCAATCTGTACGATTATGCAGCATGGCCAGCCAGCATTCAAACTTGCAATGACAAGTGGCTGGTAAGAATCCACAAGAACAAGTGCCAGGCAATGACCATTTCCAAACAGAGAAAGTCTAAACACCTCCTCTTGACACAATTGTATTAAAACTGCTGAATGCCCTCACCAAACTGACTATGGATTACCATTGACCAGACACCAAAGTGAACCACTTATGTAAATATTGTGGCTACAAGAGCAGATTGGAGGCTGGGTGCTCAGTGGCAAGTGTCTCACCTCCTAACCCACCTTTCAACCATCTACCAAACAGGAGTGTGATGGAATACTGTTCACTTGCTTGGATGAGTGCAGCTCTAAAACACTTGCGAGATTTAACATGACCCAAGGAAAGCTCCAGCAACACTACACTTAAAGGTGTTCTTTCATTCAATTCCTACAACTTTAATTTAAAACTAAATAACAAAACGCCCTGACATGGCACTCTTCTTCAAACACAGCACCATTGTCTGTTCAAATCATGTTTTCTCATTCCAGATTTCTATTACTTCTTTTTCCACAACAGGGGAAAACGTACTCTGGGTAACCCATCGTACAGTTATCCTAGATGCAATTCTACACGTTACATGACCCATTTTTGATTCTTTAACAGAATGATAAACATACCCAAACAACACTATTCATACATACTAAAATTGTTCAAATTAGGTTAGTTTATCCACAAAGTCTCTTGCCTTCTCTGACGTGTCAGAGATATATGGATCCATCTACAGTAATCCGAAGCACTGCCAGATATCTCAGGGAGTACTAAATCCCAAGCTCCCTCAGTCTTCTCTTGACACTGTTGTAAGATTTTTGTTTCTGGATCACCGCTGCTGAGCACACCTGAAAAAACACGATCTTACAGCCCTCATAAATTAGGGCGTTCAGATCCTTCCCCTGGATTCTGGAAGCCTCCATGACTCTCTCCTTATCCCAGTAATGATGAAACCTCACCTGGAGAGGAGGAGGAGGACGTTGACCCAGACCCGATCTCCGCGCTGCGAACCGTTGAGCCCTCTCTAACTTCTATCCTCTCATGCCAGCCTCCCAGTCAAGAAATTTCAGAAGCCAATCCTCAACAAATTCCACAAGCCACTCACCTTCCTTACCCTCAGATGATCCAAATGTTTTTTCTCCTGCCCCTGTTCTCAAGATCGTCCACTTGGTCACGCAAATTATGGACCCGCGTCTCCAGGGTTTGGATCTTATCCTTGGATGAACTGGCATCAGCTTCCACCACTGTGGCCCTGTACTCCATCTCTTCCGTCCTCTTCTCTAGATCTTCCAGCTGTTGCTCATGCTTCTGCAGCATGAGAGAGATTGGAGCCAGCTTCTCTTCAATCTGTTTCTTAACATTTCACAAGATTTCAAAAGATTTCAAGAGCTGGTTCACCAGGGCCTGGAGAGTATCCGACTCTGAGGCTGCTGCAGACCTGACCTCGGGTGCTCCTCCTCCATTTTTAGGCATCTCTGGACAGCTGAAAACACAGCTAAGTTAAGTTTCTTGGGACTCCACAATCATTCTGGAGTCTCACGAAGTCACGATGGCCTGGGTTGGGCGGGTTAAAGGATCGTCCTGCTTGTGCTGTGATGCGAAGCTCTGCAGTGCGATCTTCTCAGATCGCCGCCATCTTAGATCCCCCCACGGCCCATCTTTGTACTGTGGGAGGAAACTCCACACAGACAGCCACCAGTGGATACATCAAACCCAGGTCCCTGGTGCGGAGAGGCAGTAGTCCTAACCACTGAGCCACCATGCTGCCCCAATCTCGATCACTACACAATTACTGGTCACCAAAGTCCCAGTGAACCACAGGGTTACTCGCTCATTAAAGAGACACATGTGATGGTGAGCTTAACCTGAGAGTCACCACACCTCAGAAGAGGTTGAGAAGACAGGGTCTTCGTGGTGACCACAGCCAGGGTGGAATTAAGCCTGCGGTATTGATATTACGCTGCATCGCAAACCAACCTTCAAGTCACTTGAACTAACTGACCCCTAACTAATTAGCCACATTTCAAAGTATCCTATGCAGATGTCAGTGAAGACAGATCCAAATTTAGCTTCTGCATCTCCCAAACAAGCAACCTGGCTGACAGAGTGCATGCTATCCTGAGGAAGGGCTTATGCCTGAAACGTTGATTTTTCTGTTCCTCGGATGCTGCCTGACCTGCTGTGCTTTTCCAGTGCCAAACTTTTCAACTCCGATTTCCAGCATTTGCAGTCCTCACTTTGTCCAGAGTGCAAGATAGGAGCTGCATCACGACTGGTACCTATATCAGAATCAAAAAACGTGGACCACGTCAAACAAAAAAAGTCAAGCAGGTTGTGTTGATAATTTATGGGGCAATGTGCATTCTTTGAAATGTACCACAATGCAAAAAGCCACACAGAATCAAACCTAACCACCTAGGGCACCATCATTATCAGCCTTGAAAAATGCAAGAGAAGAGAAGAACATAAATCTTGTGTGATTAAGCAAAGTCAAATTTAAATTCAAGGGAAGAGATGAATAGCATACGATGCACAAAGATGGGAGGCTGATCAGAAAATTGGAGAGATTATATAAAGATTAATCAATAGACTAATACAGAGGGACAAATCGGCATTAAAGAAAGCTAGCTAGAACGATTAAAAAAAACAGGAAACGTTGCTGTAGAAACTTAAAAAACAGAAGTTAGAGTGACTATACAGGTCCTATACAGAGTGTCTGGGGAATTAATAATGGAAAATAAGGAGATGGTAGATGAATTAAGTTATTTTACATTTGTATTCTTACAATGAAGACCAGTAACATCCGAGAAATAACTATAAATGGAGGAATGGAAGGGAGGAAGGAGCAGAATTAATTACAGTCACCAAGTAAGTTAAACTGAGCAAGTTGTTGGAGCTGCACACTAACGAGTCCTGATGAACATCATCCTAGAAAAGAAGTGGTTTGAGAAATAGTTGATGTACTGGTTCTAGTCTTTCAAAATTCCCTAGATTCGGGAAAGGTTCTGTTAAATTAGAAAAGGTAAATTCAACTCCTTTACTCAGAAAGAGAGAGAGGCAAAAAGCAGGAAACTACAAGCCAGTTCGCTTAACATATCTCCTCAGGAAAACGTTAGAAGTAATTTTAAAAGTTGCAGCAGGAACAGGGAAAAAAAGTAGTCAGGGAGTGTCAACATGGTTTTGTGAAGGGGATGTTGTACATAACCAAGAGTACTTTGAAAAAAAAACTTGTGGTGTGGATGAAGGGGAAACAGGCAGGTGTACTATACTGAGGTTTCCAAACTACTTCTGATAAAGGTCATTGAGGAAATCAAAAAAAAATTCATGGTATAGGGTTAACATATTGGCATGGAAAGATGATTAGCTGAGCTAACAGGAAATGGACAACAAGCATTAATGGTTCATGTTCTGGTTGACAAGATGTAACAGGTGATTAGTTCTAGGGGCTCAACACATTACCATTTATACAAATGACTTGGGTGAAGGGATAGATAGTACGACACAAAGGCAGACAGGAAAGCAAGTTGAGAAGACAACATGAGAAGGCTAGGAGGAATATAGATATGTTAAGGAGTGAGGGACAGGATTAACATGTATTTCGACTGATTAGGGAGAGTCATATAGCTTTGTGCACGGGAAATCGTGCCTCATTCGTTTGAGTTTTTTAAAGGGACAAAGAAGATCGATGAAGGTAGAGCAGTGGACATTGCTCCACATGGTAGCCTAGCTAGCAAGGTTAGATCCCATGGAATCCAAGGAGTGCTAGCCATTTGGATATAAAATTGGTGAAAAGATAGGAGACAGGGGGTGATAGAAGGTTTCTTTTGGACTGGAGGCTGTGTGCTGGGTCATTTATATAAATGATTTGGATGTAAATATATCAGGTATAGTCAGTAAATTTGTAGATGACACCAAATTTGGTGGACTAGTGGACAGTGAAGAAGATGACCTTGGTGTTCAACGGCACCTTGATCAGCTGTACCAGTGAGCTAAGGAGTGGAAGGTGGAATTTAATTTAGATAAATGTGAGGTGTGAATTTTGGTAAAGCAAATCTGGGCAGGACTTGTACACTTAATGGTAGGGTCCAAGGAATTGTTGCCATTTAAAGAGACCATGGAGTGCAGGTCCATAGTTCCTTGAAGGTGGAGTCACAGGTAGACGAGGTAATGAAAAAGACATTTGGTACAGTTGCTTTTATTGGTCAGTGCATTAACTATCGCAGTTGGGAGGTCGTGTGGTGGCTGTAGAGGACATTGGTTATGTCACTTCTGGAATACTATGTTCAATTCTGGTCTCCCTGCTATAGGAAAGATGTTGTTAAACTTGAAATAGTGCAGAAAAGATTTACAAGGATGCTGCCGTGGTTTGAGCTATAGGGAGAGGCTGATTTGCTGGGGCTATTTTCCCTGGAGTGTCAAAGGCTGACTTTTTTGAAACTTATAAATTGAGAGGAGCATGGATAGGGTAAATAGCCAAGATCTCTTTCCCAGAGTAGGGACGTCCAAAACTAGAGGTTTAAGGCGAGCGGATAAGGATTTAAAAGGTATCTAAAGGACAATGTTTTCCACACAGAGGATAATGGGTGACAGAAAATGGTTGAAGCTAGTACGATTAAAACATTTAAAAAAGATGGGTACATGAATAGGAAGGGTTTGGAGGAATATGGGCCAAATAATGGCAAATGGGACTAGATTAGATTAGATTAGATTAGATTCCCGGCAGTGTGGAAACAGGCCCTTCGGCCCAACAAGTCCATACCAACCCTCCGAAGAGTAACCCACCCAGACTCATCTCCCTCTGACTAATGAACCTAACTCTATGGGCAATTCAGCATGGCCAATCCACCCTAACCTGCACATCTTTGTGACTGTGGGAGGAAACCAGAGCACCCTGAGGGAACCCACACAGACACTGAGAATGTGCAAACTCCACACAGACAGTTGCCCGAGGCTGGAATCAAACCTGGGACCCTAGTGCTGTGAGGCAGCAGTGCTAACCACTGAGCCACCGTGCTGCCCGATTAATTTAGGATAACTGGTCGGCATGGACGAGTTGGACCGAACGGCCTGTTTCCGTGCTATACAACTGAGTCTAAATGGAATATAATGTGGGCAAATGTGAATTGGCAGGAAGAATTAAAAAGCAACAGATTATCTAAATAGTGAGAGATTCCATAGCTCTGAGAAACGAAGGGATCATAGTATGCAAGATTAGTATGCAGGTACAACAAACAATTTGGAAAGCTAATAGAACGTAATTAATTATCGCGAAGGGATTTGAACACCCAAAGTAGGTGGTTATCCCTTAGATAAACAGGGCATTGGCAAGGCCACATCTGGAGTACTCGTTATTTGGTCTCGTTATTTCAGGAAGGATGTTAATGTATTGGAAGCAATGGTTTACAATATCAATACCTGGAGTAGGAATGTTGCCTTATGATGAAAGAGTAGACAGGCTAGACACGCAGCTTCTGGACTTTAGAACAGTCAGATTGATACATACAGGGTCCTCAGGGATCTTTAGTGGGTGGATGCAGAAAGCGTTTCCTCTTGTGGGAGGTTGTTGTAGGGTTTATTATTTAAAATTAAGTGTTATCCTTTAAGACAAATTAGGTCTACCAACCCCCCCCCCCCCCCCCCACCAAACACAGGTCAAGTTTTTTGCAACTACTTAGAAGTGGCTGAGGCAGAGTTTAAGGCAGAGGTAGATATATTTTTGACAAAAGTGCAAAAACAAAGGGGTGAAAGGTTATCGGAGGTAGACAGGAATATCAACTCATCAGATGAGCAATGATCTTGCTGAATGGCAGAGCAGTGGATGACTCCTAATGAGTATTTTATTGTGTGTTTCGAACCCCAACATCTGATCGGCCAGCTTCTTTCCCACATAGGGTCTGATAAAAACATTAACAAGGAGGAGTAGAATGAAGAGCCCCACACCCTCAAAATTGGCATTGAGACTGTCAGCAGATTGAAGGAATTGCCTCCTTTTCTGAGTTAATCTTCTGTGTAAGCTGTCGTGTCAACGGAGAAACAGAACTGCTGTGACACACTGGCTGTAATAGCAATCCCAAATCAATACCTAAAATACATTCAAATAATATCAACTCTTTAATCTATGCTCATCACTACCACTACTTCTCCAATTCAATATTTTACTCTAACTTAACATATTTTAAAATCCAGTTTCTTATTAATCCAAATCCAGATTTATTCGTTGTTTATTATTTGTTATCTATTCACAATTTTACAAAAAATAAAAAACAGAAAATGATAGATGCTGGTTTGCCAATCAGAAGCCGAGGTTCCGAAGAGCAATGCGGTTGCCTCAAAGATGCAGAAATGTCAATGTTTACAAGGAGAAGAGAAACACTTCTGAACTCCCTACAGCTGATTTTAATAAATATATTGGCTTGTAGCCAAGAGCATCACGGAGCAAAGAGGTTGACTGCTCCACAACAAAGTGGTGAAAACAAATGACCACGTGCATTCCTCAAGATAAAAAAGCTTCCAATTTGAGCTGGAAGATGTATTTAACTGCGAGTAACTATAACTATGACTAAATATATTCACTCTTGAGCTCTCCCACTACTATCACTATTACCAAAGCAATTGTCAGACAAAACAACCCTTCAGTTTCTATTTACAGACAACTGAAATTTAACATTTTATGGTGAGACAACAATGCTTAGCAACAATAATCCCATTCACAGCTTACACAGCTATATGGCAAACAAATTCAAAATTTCAATTACATCAAGAACAGGTTACAAGGAAGCCTTTAAATGATCACTCTCACTTTTCCAATCTCCAAGTCAATTTGACCATAAGTGAGACAAAATTCAATCTCCAGGCTTCACAAATTACTTGACATCACCGAGGACCATGACAATCAGCATTAACGGGTGGGAGGTGGGAGGAGATAGCAGTGGTAGGAGTCAATGGGTAGTGTTTGGGGCAGGGTGGGGCAGTGAATGAGGGAGGCATAATGCTGTCAAATTCTGCTCCATTGTTTTCAAGACAGCCTGCCGAAGATATTCCCCATCAGCGATAGCTTGGAGCAGACTAGCAGGCAAGAAAGGGAGTATAAATTTCCCCCTGGGCCTGCCAGAAAGAAATTGGAAAATTCAAACCACTTTTACAAGTGAAATCGGACTTTAAGTGGACAACAATTGATAAGCACCTCCCCGGCTTAAATTGCCTGGTTGCAAAAGCTTTAGTACAACCCACCAAAAATAATATGACCTGTTCACATCTGAACACCGCAGAGAAACAAAAGGTTTTAGAAGAAAATAGTATGGAAAACAAGTTATTGCTGTTTGCGTGCAAATAGTTAATGCAGAACACCAATATCATCAGATATTACACAATTCATTTATTATTAAATAGAAATTGGCCTTTTGTTTAACAGTCTCAGAACACTCCCTCACCTCCCAACTGCCACAAACTTTCAGGATTTTGTTTTCACTAACTGAAGAAACACAGTGACAATAAAAATGTACATAATTGCTGTGCAAGACATTGACAATCGTCAAAACTGTCCCAACTCTACGGCAGGGCTTCTCAAAGTGAGGGTCCAGCACCCCAAGTGAGGCAGGGTCTCCAGCTTCGAGGCAGCAACAGCTGTCCTGGAGTTCTGATTGAGTTACAAGTACATTGATTGAGTTACAGGTACCTGCTCCATCCCACAGGTCTCCACCCGCACCAACTGGTCTCTCCCACTGTCTACTTTCACAGGTCTAACACTCGCACCCACTCCCCAACTCCCAGAGGGGTGGTGACAATTTTCAGAAGTTTGGGAATCACTGTGTGGTACCTTCACTTAGGCTACAGCAATGCTGTATTGGACTGTGCAAGCCGGGAGGTATCTGTTTCAATCACAACCTCTAAGTTAACTCACCTTCCCAAGAATAGCGGCTGGGATGGTACAAATAGCCTTGATGCAATAAATGAAACAAAAATATAACAGCTATCCAGTGACACCTGCTGGAAACTTGATGTGCATTCAGCACAAGATCAGACTTCTTGAATAACCTACACAATTAAAACAGGAAAGTGGCCACATGGATAGTCAAAGATTATGTAATACCCTGGGAGTTCTGGCTTCAGACAGTTAGGAAAGAACAAAGAATTCCAACTAAACAACAGATTAAGACAGAATAAGCATCACTGGCTTTAACTATTGTCTATTCTGCAAAATCAACTCCTCTATCTGCAAAATGTTGTCATGAGTCACATGTGGGGATTCCTCACTGTGCAACATGATTAGTAAACAATGTACTCGGTTACCATGGACAGCATTGCAGTCAATACAAATCCCAGTTTGACCAGCTTAGTTTTCAACATCAATGCAGAGCCCCAATTTCCCCCATTAAAACCTTGCTCAAGAATGACAGCAGTTGTGACAACTTCATAAGGTCAGCAATCTCCCATACTGCATGGCTCAAATCTTTGACATTTCTCATCCACAATAGACTGTGTAACATCATACCATTCAGTTATCCAATCATCTCTCAAAAGAAAAGGCAGAGCCTGCAGTGAAAATGTTCCAATGTTGTCACTAATGACATCTGTCTGAGCTCTCACCTCCAGTTTATGATGCCCTGTGAAAGTTGGTCAAGTTTAAGAACCTGACTCCTTTCTTTTGACAAACTGTCTGGTATATCATTTTAAGCTGAAAATGAACACCTCTAGTGACCCAGTTGGTAAAGTAGCAATTGAGTGACTTGAAGTTATTTGGGTTGAACTGAGAAATAAGAAAGGGATGATCACCTTATTGGGATTGTATTATAGTCAGAGGGAAATTGAGAAACAGATTTGTAAGGAAATCTCAGTTATCTGTAAGAATAATAGGGTGGTTATGGTGGGGGATTTTAACTTCCCAAACATAGACTTGGACTGCCATAGTGTTAATGGTTTAGATGGAGAGGAATTTGTTAAGCATGGACAAGAATATTTTCCGATTCAGTATGTGGATGTACCTACTATAGAAGGTGCAAAACTTGACCTACTCTTGGGAAATAAGGCAGGGCAGGTGACTGAGGTGTCAGTGGGGGAGTATTTTGGGGCCAGCGACCATAATTCTATTAGTTTTAAAATAGTGATGGAAAAGGATAGACCAGATCTAAAAGATGAAGTTCTAAATTGGAGGAAGACTAATTTTGATGACATTAGGCAAGAACTTTCAAAAGCTGATTGGGGATAGATGTTCACAGGTAAAGGGATGACTGGAAAATGGGAAGCCTTCAGAAATAAGATAGCAAGAGTCTAGAGAGAGTATATTCCTGTCAGGGTGAAAGGGAAGGCTGGAAGGTATAGGGAATGCTGGATGACTAAAGAAATTGAGAGTTTGGTTAAGAAAAAGAAGGAACCATATGTCAGGTATAGACAGGTTAGATCGAGTGAATCCTTAGAAGAGTATAAAGGCAGTTGTAGTATACTTAAGAGGGAAATCAGGAGGGCAAAAAGGGGACATGAGATTGCTTTGGCAGATAGAGTTAAGGAAAATTGAAAGGGTTTTTACAAATACATTAAGGACAAAAGGATAAAGAGGGAGAGAATAGTGTCACTCAAAGATCAGCAAGGTGGCCTTTGTGTGGAACTGCAGGAGATGGGGAGATACTAAACGAGTATTTTATAATATACAATAGGTGTAGGAGTAGGCCATTCTGCCCTTCAAGCCTGCACCACCATTCATTATGATCATGGCTGATCATCCTCAATCAGTATCCTGCTCCTGCCTTATCTCCATAACCCTTGATTCCACTATCCTTGTGAGCTCTATCCAACTCTTTTTTAAACAAATCCAGAGACTAGGCCTCCACTGCCCTCTGGTGCAGAGCATACCACACAGCCACCACTCTCTGGGTGAAGAAGTTTCTCCTCATCTCTGTCCTAAATGGTCTACCCTGTATGTTTAAGCTGTGTCCTCTGGTTCGGCACTCAGTGTTTACTGTGGAAAAGGACATGGAAGATATAGAATGTTGGGAAATAGATGGTGACATCTTGAAAAATGTCCATATTGCAGAGGAGGAAGTGTTGGATGTTGTGAAATGCATAAAAGTGGATAAATCCCCAGGATCTAATCAGATGTATCCAAAACCTCTGTGGGAAGTTAGAGAAGTGATTGCTGGGCCTCTTGCTGAGATTTTGTATCATCGATAGTCACAGGCGAGATGCCAGAAGACTGGGGGTTGGCTAACGTGGTGCCACTGTTTAAGAAATGTGGTAAGGACAAGCCAGGGAACTATAGACCAGTGAGCCTGACGTCAGTGGTGGGCAAGTTGTTGGAAAGATGTCCATGTATTTGGAAAGGCAAGGACTGATTCAGGATAGTCAATATGGCTTTGTGCATGGGAAATCCTGTCTCTCAAACTTGATTGAGTTTTTTGAAGAAGTAACAAAGAGGATTGATGAGGACAGAGCAGTGATGAGGGTGATGTATATGGATTTCAGTAAGGCATTCGACAAGGTTCCCCATGGGAGACCGATTAGCAAGGTTAGATCTCACAAAATACAGGAAGAACTAGCCATTTGGATACAGAACTGGCTCAAAGGTAGAAGATAGAGGGTGGTGGTGGAGGGTTGTTTTTCGGACTGGAGGCCTGTGACCAGTGGAGTGCCCCAATGATTGTTGCTGGGTCCTCTACTTTTCATCATTTATATAAATGATTTGGATGTGAACATAAGAGGTATAGTTAGTAATTTTGCAAATTACACCAAAATTGGAGGTATAGTGGACAGCGAAGGAGGTTACCTCAGATTACAACGGGATCTAGACCAGATGGGCCATTGGGCTGAGGAGTGGCAGATGGAGTTTAATTCAGATAAATGCGAGGTGCTGCATTTTGGGAAAGCAAATCTTAGCAGGACTTATACACTTCATGGTAAGGTCCGAGGGAGTATTGCTGAACAAAGAGACCTTGGGAGTGCAGGTTCATAGCTCCTTGAAAGTGGAGTTGCAGGTAGATAGGATAGTGAAGATATGCTTTCCTTTACTGGACAGAGTATTGAGTACAGGAGTTGTGAGGTCATGTTGCAGCTGTACAGGACATTGGTTAGGCCACTGTTGGAATATTGCGTGTAATTCTGGTCTCCTTCCTATTGGAAGCACGTTGCAAATCTTGAAAAGGTTCAGGAAAGATTTACAAGGATTCTGCCAGGGAGAGGTTGAATAGACTAGGGCTGTTTTCCCTGGAGTGTCGGAGGCTGAGGGGTGACCTTACAGAGGTTTATAAAATCATGGGGGGGGGGGGGGGGGGGGGAAGAAAAAAAAAAAGAGTCCAAAACTAGATGGCATAGGATTAGGGTGAGAGGGAAAGGATATAAAAGAGACCTAAGGGGCAACTTTTTCCATGCACAGGGTAGTGCATGTATGGAATGAGCTGCCAGAGGAAGTGGAGGAGGCTGGTACAATTGCAGCATTTAAAAGGCATCTGGATGGGTATATGAATAGGAAGGGTTTAGAGAGATATGGGCCGGGTGCTGGCAGGTGGGACTAGATTGGGTTGGGATATCTGGTCAGCATGGACGGCTTGGACCGAAGTGTCTGTTTCCGTGCTGTACGTCTCTATGACTCTTCATTGAGCAAGCCCCAGTTTAATTCTCAGCCAGTAATTAGCTAATCTCAGCTAAGCAGCTTTTTTTATGGGGTGGGGAAACGGGTACTAAAACTAGCCTGGTAACAAAATGGATGTTAAGGCCATAAGAAATAGGAAAACAAGTAGGCTGTTCAGTCCCGCAAGCCTGCTCCACCATTCGAAAGGATTATGCTTGATCCAAAACACTGATGTCCATTTTCCTGTGTTTTCTCCTTAATCCTCAATTCCCCTACTATCAAGAATCTATCCCAGCCTCAAATATGTACAAGATCTCTGCACCTGCAGCAAGAGATTCCAAAGACATTCAATACTCAGTCAGAAGAAATTCCTCATCTCAGTCTTGACTGTTGTATGTGATAAACGTCTTGAACTATGAGAAAACTACCACACAATTTATAAAGTCAGAGTTAATGTTTTGAGTTGAGTGGCTGTTCTGAGAAAGGGTCACTCGACCTGAAACGTTAACTCTTATTTCTCTCCACAGATGCTGCCAGACCTGCTGAGCTTTTCCAGCAATTTCTGTTTTTGTTTCTGATTTACAACACCCACAGTTCTTTCGGCTTTGATAAAGTCCCCACAGGAATGGAAGTAACCCTTTCACAATTTCCAACTCAGCTTCTTTCTTCAAATCCAGAGCAAGAGGCCATTCCTCAACCTAGCCAGCAGTTCAGGAATTCTCAAAAACTATGCTGAAGCTCTCCTCCCATACAACCCCCATATTTCTTCAGGTCACTAGCGAAATCCATCAATCTCTACTTTAATCATACACAAAGGACCAGTCAAGTGTTGTCTGGTCTTATGGAAAAACAAAATTCTGCTGCACCTATGCATCTAGAAACAGTGATGAAACTGCACACAATGTAGGTCAATTTGTTAATTTCTAGATTGTTGTGAGGGTTCTCAGGGGATAAATATGTTGGGCTGACAAAGAAATCATGGAATAATAGAGCAAAACACCATTCTCTGGAGAACTGTATAAAAGGTTTCTCTATTCTCAGTAGCCTCCCCAGTTTTAGACTCTACCACCACACCCACCCCTCTCTTGTACCCCCAATGCCAAGGGAAACTTTCCTCTGCATCTACCCTGTCCATCCCTTCAAGCACTTTGTACATTTCAATGAGATCATCTCTCAGTCTTGAAAACTTTTAAAAATACAGGTCCAGTTTGCCCAATCTCTCTTCATGGGACAGTCTTGTCACCCCAGGAACAAGTCTGGTGAAACAAACACAGAAATTGCCAAGGAAACTCAGAAGAGTCACTGGGCCAGAAGTATTAAAACTCTAATTTCTCTCCACAAAAACCTGCTGAGTTTCTCCAGCAATTTGTTTTTGTTTTGGATTTCCAGTGACCACAGTTCTTTGCTTTTTTTTTTGACAAGTCTGGTGAACCTTTGTTACTCTCACTATGGCAATAATATCCTTCCTCAGGCAAGGGGACTAAAATTCCACATATTACTCCAGCTGCGGTTTAATCAAGGTTTTGTACATCTGAAGCAAGTCAGAGTTACTCTTTGGTTCAGATCCTCTTGCCTCCAACATAGGCACAATGGGGCGATTGGTCTTCCTCTCTGCTCTATTATGATTTGTCTCACAACCCACATATTTATTCTCTGAGCAACTCAGCAACAATCTAGAAATTAACAAATTGACTTGTGACACTGTCTACAGTTTTATCACTGTTTCTAGAAGCATAGGTGCAAAATTCTGTTTTCCTATAAAACAAACATTATATCCTGTTTTCTGTGTACCTTCATTTAAAATCAGTTACCTTCTTTAAATTCTTCTTATTTACTAACAGGGCAGCAGCAGACTCAAGTTTCAAAAGATTGCAGGCCGTAAAAGGAAAAGGATGGGTGCAGGCTTGCACACGGGATGGTGGGGGTAGAGTATTTTACAGTGAGCTGTCTGAGACAGAATGATGCACTACAATATGCCCTCTAGTTTAACATCATAAAGATATGGAGAATGTGAAGCAGGCTCAAAGGGCTGAATGGCCTGCACCTGTTCCTATTTCCTCTCATTTAAGAAACTGGAAAGGAAATCCACAGTGGTAGTCTTGCGCATGAAATTCTATTTTCTTTACGCATATGACCTTAAGACCATCACAGGAACAGAAGGAAGCCATTCAGCCCATCAAGTGTGCGCTCCTATTCAATGGACACAAGTATGATCTGATCATTCTTACTCCACTTTGCTGCCTTTTCCTCATATTCCTTGAATCTCTGAACAATTAACAATGTCTATCTCAATCTTGAGTATACTCAACCAGCCTGTACAGCCCTCTGTGGTGAAGAATCCCACAAATTCATAAGCTTTATCTATTTTAAAGGGGTGACTCCTTACTCAGATTATGCCCTCCAGTCCTAGATTCTTGACTTTCCCCCACAGAGAAATAACCTTGCCAGCTCTACAATGTCAACACCCCCACTCCTAAGATGCTTCAACAACACTGACTCACTTTTCGAAGTTCTAATGAGTATAGGTCCAACCTACCCAATCTCTCCTCACAAGAAAATCCCTCCATAACCAAAATCAACTTGGTGAACCGGGATTAGCCTGCTTCCATAGATAATTAGGCCAAAACTGTTCACAGTATTCCACCTGTGTTCTGACTAGTGCCTGATATAGTTTTAGCAAGACATCCCTATTTTTATACCCAATTTCCTTTGAATGAAAGGCCAGCAGTTCATTTGGCTTCCCCATCACCTTTTTGTAATCCATGCATGCTCCCAAATCCCTCTGTAATGCAGATTTCTGGAAGCTTTCCCCATTTAAATAATATTCAGCTCTTCTAATCCTGTCACAGTGCATAACCTCTCATTTTCCATATTTACTTCTATCTGCTAGGTTTTTGCCCATTCACATCATCTCTGTATCCCTCTGGAGAGTCCATGTCATCCTCATTACTTACCTTCCCACCTACTCTTGTCATCTGCAAACTTGGCAATAGAATATTCACTTCTATTGTCCAAGGCATTAACATAAACTAAATATTTGTGGCTCTAGCAGAGATTCTGGTGGCATTCCACTAGTTATAGGAATCCATCCTGAAGATGATCCCTTTTATCCACCTCTCTGGCTCCTATAACTTAGGCAACCTTCTATCTACACTAATGTACCACTGCAGGTTCTCACGTTATGCAGTTTTACGTGCAGTACCTTATCAAATGTCTTTTAGAAATCAAAATGTGTGACCTCTACCAGCTCCCCTTTATCTATCCTGCTTGTTATTTCCTCAAAGAACTTAAAATATCGCAAAGCAGGGGAATGCGCCCAATCCCCTAAACAACAATGTCATCATAATGAAACAGTTAAGAGAATAAAAAAAGATTACAGAATAGTGTTCCACCCAATATTTTCAATTTGCACCCCCCCCCACTCAAAAAGCAGAAAACGCACAGGGAGCAAAGGGCAGAATGTCAAGCCCAATCCTACGAACAAACATCACCAATTTGCGCTGAATACAAGCTCATAGTGTCTTTTTAAAACAAAAATAGTAAAAAGTGTGCAAAAAAGCTGCATGACATGCTATTCCCATACAAATAACTCTTCAGAGACCAAAAGGCATATCACTATATTGCCACAAATCCTGTAGGCCAATAAGGGTAGCTGAAATGAGGAGGTGTTTTCCATTAAAATTGCTGAGAAGATGGGTTTATTTTACAAAGAAGGCAGAGGCCTAATATTGAAAAGGGTTCCAAATGAATTTTCAAAACTCAGCTGGATTTCTGATACACAGAAGTAAGGGAAAAGTTGATTGAACCTTTACAAGTACTCGTCAACATGCACGAACACACAAACTTCTGACACAGCAATGACATGGAGTCAGTTAGTTCAGTTAGCTGGATGGCTGGTTTGCAATAACATCCAAGATGGCGGCAGAGAAGCAGCACAGCATGAGGGCTCCTGCCTGGACCTCATCTGCGCCATCTGATTTTACTTTTTCTTCCCCTTCCTTCACAGCTTTTGTGTTTCTCTTAATTTAGTCAATTTCCCTTTTGTGGAGAGATCATGCCAGAGGGGTGCAGGACAGTGAGAGAGTGTGCAGCGGAGAGCGAGGCAGCAAGTCCAACGTGGGGGAGCTCAGCCCAGCGCAGCAGAGGTCCCATGCAATTGTGGCAGCAGCAAGAGCAGATTGCCTGATGTCTCCAGGCATCTGCAGTGGCATCAAGCACGAGAAGATCAAGCTCAGCACGGATAGATTGAACCCTTGTGGGGAGTGCAAGCCCAGTATGGCTAAGCACTTGATGACTGCAATGTTTAACTTTATTTCTCTACTTCATACTACGTAGTACTATAATAATGTTGAACTTTTATTTGTATTTCCTGAGTTTTCTACTTTGTACCTGGGTACCTTTTACCCAAGATGATGCCAGGAATGGCGACATTATATACTTTTCACTGTACTCCTGTACTTGAGCACCCATGACAATACATTCTAAATCTAATTCAGAGTAATGCAAACAAGTATGGGTTCAATTCCAGCTGAGGTTACCATGAAGGGCGCTCCTTCTCAACCTGTCCCCTTGCCTGAGGTATGGTGACCCTCAAGTTAAACCACCAGACATCTCACAAGAGAGCAGTCCTATGACCTGGTAGAACTGTGGTGACTTCTTAGATAGCAGACCCAGACTGAGTTTCCGCCTAACCCTTACCTCGGGAGGAGAACAAGCTAAATTGAGATTCAAATAACAACAGAAGAGAAAAAAAATAGAAATTGCTGGAAAACCTCAGCAAGCCTGGCAACACCTGTGACAAGAAATCAGAGTTAATGTTTCAGGTCAAGTGATCCTTCCTCGGTTTTATTCAGCATAAAGGACGAGCTCATTGCAGAAAAACAAAATAAAGACAGAAAATGCTGGACAAACTCAGTATTTGTGGAGAGAAAACAGATTTAAAAGGATTCAGAAAAGATTTACAAGGATGTTGCCAGGGTTGGAGGGTTTGAGCTATAGGGAGAGGCTGAATAGACTGGGACTGTTTTCCCTGGAGCATTGGAGGCTGAGAGGTGACCTTATAGAGGTTTATAAAATCATGAGGGGCATCGATAGAATAAATAGACAAGGTCTTTTCCCTGGGGTGGGGGAGTGCAGAACTAGAGGGTATAGGTTTAAGGTGAGAGGTGAAAGATTTGAAAGGGACCTAAGGGACAACTTTTTCACACAGAAAAAGTGGTGTGTGTATGCAATGAGCTGCCAGAGGAAGTGGTGGAGGCTGATACAATGAGAACATTTAAAAGGCATTTGGATGGGGATATGAATAGAGGGATATGGGCCAAGTGCTGGCAAATGTAACTAGATTAATTTAGGATACCTGGTCAGCATGGATGAGTTAGACCAAAAAATCTGCTTCCGTGCTGTACATCTCTCTGACTTTTCAATTCTGCTAAGATTCCTCAGAATCCAGCTGATTGCAGGAACTCTCAGTTTGCCAACTTGCGGTTCAGAACTGTTCCAAAGAGGAGTCAGATTGGACACAAAACTTTTAACTTGGTTTCTCCTTCCACAGATGCTGCCAGACCTGCTGAGTTTCTCCAGTACTTTCTGTTTTCATCAAAAGGTAGTACAATATTTGGCAGGAGTAGAATGAACAAATGTGTGGCGGAAGAGTTAAGTTTTGAGAATGCTGACAGGAAGAGACATGAGTAGTCATGTTTGGTAAAAGAAAATTAAGGTCTGATGGCAATGTTTTGCCATTGGTAATGGAGTTTAATGGGTCAAGGACAATTCAGAAGAGAAGATTGCAAAGATATGTTTGAGAGAACGTACGCAGTAATTTGCAAATGACAGCAAGCACTTAAAAGTCGAGTGTTCAGGAAATGAGGAGCTAGTAGGGAATCAGTGAAGACAGATGATACGCAGCCGCAAGTACCTGCCTTCACTGGAGCAAAACAATTTACCACAACCAGGCCAATCAGAAGACAAGACTGTAGATTCAGACTTTCAAAGAAACCTGCACATCCTAATTCCTCCACACATTTGATTTTAACAGAAGTCCTCTCCATGAATACCGGGAAGAAACTGAGCACACATTCTAGAGCTGCATACTGCAGCAGTGTACACATTATCACAATGACTGAAGAAAAAAAAAACATTCTTTCCAATTGGTCATCTTTTTGTTTCGTGCTAACATGCATTTCACTGAGAGCTGATACAATTGCCGGCTGTTGGAAATCTAACTCTGACTTCGCGCACACTGAGCATTTTACATTTGGAAGAACAAAAAAAACAGATTAGATTCCCTGCTGCAAAAGAGGTATGTCTTTCAGATTAGCATTGGGTTTTTGGGGTTGTGTAATGAAAGTGCCAATCCAAATCTAGCAATTGCTGTTCACTCCTTTACACTTCGGGGAACTTTGACCTTTGTTAAAAAGATTGCTAACAGCCAGGTCCTACAATAGAAGGCAAGAACAAAAATCAGAGTGAAAGGCCATATTATCCATTGTGCCTAGGTGTTCGTTATAGGAAATGAGTGTCTTTCCTTTTATACTATTGGAGAACTTTCCCAATTTATTCTATTCCAAACCCTTGCATTGCTCCCAAAGAATACTGTGTCAGCTCTGGCTCAGCTAGTAACACATTCAGTTTGGAATTCTAGGATTGTGGGTTAAAGCTCTACTCCAGTGCCTGAGGACAAAAACCAAGGCTGACACTCAAGCGCCAGGTTGTTGTTCAGACATTATATCTCCTCAGTTAGAAGTAAAAGGTCCTGTAGCATTATTTCAGAGTGCAAGGGAATTCTCCCCAGTTGATATCTATCCCTCAACTAACACTACAAATTGATGAGCAATTTATTATCAAACTGTTGCTTGCAGCAGCTTACTGTGTGCTAATTAGCTACCCTTTTCTCTCTCCCCCCCCCCCCCCCCCCTCTCATTTTCCAACAGTTACTGTACTTCAGTCACTGTAAAGTGCTTTCAGCCATCCAATGATGCAAAAGAAATACAAGACTTTTGAGTTAGGGTACAAATCCACTGGCAGCAAGTGTCTGGACTTGATACATACACCTAGATGGAAAGTATTAAAATACTCTTCAGATGAAGGGAGGCATCACAGCCCATGTTGTCTTTCAAAGTCTGTGCCCACAGACACCTGATCAGCAAGAATCACTGAATAAGTTTTCTCTTCCTCTAGCATTGATACTAAAGCCAACTGTAGTCTTCCACTGCACTACCCTCGTAACAAGATTCTTGCCAATTCCCTTGGGTGAAAAGTGAAAAAGTGACCTGCGCTGAGAAATCTGCTCCAAATTCTCATGTTGGACATTGCAATCTGTCCACAGTGTATAATTCTGTGTATTCAACCATGGCAACTATCTACAGCATTACATCGCACTGTTATTGCACAGGCTCGTGTAGCACACCGGTAACATGTTTTCAAACTGATGCAACAACACACTTCTTTTAACTCAAGTTGCACCCATCACCACCAGCAGCGACTGTGGTCCAGCTCAAAAGACGCTCTCCAAAGGTGAATTTCAAAGACAAACACTTCGACTTTAAAACCAGATGTTTTGTTCAGTCCAGCATGGCACCCGCACTAACGTTTCACAACGCATTGTGTTTTCCTGAAATCTTAACAGTGGCAAAGGCTATTTTCATCTACTCGCAACTGGGTGTGCAACTTGCGGTCAATTCATTATCAGTGATATGGGGCTGTTTCTGAAGAAACAAAAAGGGAAATCAGAGAAAGAGCCTACAGCTACGAAAAACACCTCAACTGCAGTGTGACAAGGTATGTGGAAGGTACTTTTGATCAAGCTGCTCTGTCTGAAAGTATGGCAAAAAAATTAGCCTACTTCCCATGGAGTATGAAAGGGCCTGTCAGCCTAACCTATAAACCTGCAAATCACTATATAGCAGTGTGGCCACCGCTTAAAAGGTACTTTTGAATTGGTTTAATGCCTTTAATCCTCAACCCGCAGGTTTTTTTGGAGCCATGCTAACACCAAAGCAAAACCACGAAAGTCACGCACCAGCAAGACCAGTTAAATAAATCACAGGTCATCCTGCCACACACCTTCACAAGCCTGGTCCATCTACCATGGAACAAAAAAAAATGCTGGAGAAACTCAGCAGGAAAGGCAGTATCTATGGAGAGAACACAACGTTAATGTTTTGGGTCCAATGACCCTTCTTCAGAACTGACTCAAAACAGTAACTGAGTTTTTCGCTCTCCACAGATGCTGCCAGACCTGCTGAGTCGCTCCAGCAATTTGTTTTTGTTTCAAATCTTCAGCATCTACAATTCTTTATTTCATATTGGTGCTGACCAGACTCATAATATAAACATAGAACACACAACACCAAATTCAAGAAAATAGAGAAAATAATAGAACTTTTTAAAACGAGAGATACTGCTTGTTTGGCAGCAACCACTAGTGCGACACTACAAATCAGTTTACAACCTAACAATACAAGTGTGCTCATTGTAGTGAGAGTTCTGCACATCCCACCACAGTGGCAGAACCACAAAACACTTGTATCTCTGGACACTGTACTTGGAAGCAAAGCCATTAACAAAATTTTATCATTTGGTTTCCTCTATCACCAACAATTTCTGGCATCCATCCAATTTTTTTTAAAATTTCTTACTAAGTGTTGTTTCCACAACCATTTATTTACCCCGTGCACACCAAGGACATATCCTTCTTGAAACACAGCTACACAAAGCTTTGTGTAGTACTAATCAGCCACGATATCACCCATACACAGTCAGTATTGCAGAGTTCAAATAACTCCAGAAAATCAAGATGCCTTTCAACCTGACCCGTCTCTTCACATCCACTTAATGAGCCCAAGAATAGAGCTGATAATTTTGGGGGGGGGGGGGGGGTAGATCCAAGCAGGTAATCCTGAAGTCAGTTAAAGCAGTAGATTGGCAAGTCAATTTCAAAATGTTTTAGCTCGCCCTCAGAGATCAGATTGTTAAATTCAAAGCGGGTGTGCAAATTTTGGTCAGGGGTCAGGTTATTAAATTTGGATGCAGTTGGCAATGATGGGGAGAGGGTGTGGACTTTCAATCCTTGGAAACCTGGTCAGGTTAATAAATTCAGGAAAATGGGGGCAATAACTGATCTGGGGACGGGGGTGAGAGAATAACAGCTGGTTGGGGGAATGGGAATAACAACTGAGTGAGAATAACAGCCTGTGGGGGGGTGGGGGGAAGAAGACCAGTTGGAGGCAATAACAACCGGTCAGGGCGAGCGACTAATAACGGGTCAGGAAAGACAGTAACTATTCGGGATGCAAAAGAATAACTACGGAGGGGTGGGAGGGAGTGATTGGGGGCCGTGTGGCGGCGGAGGGGGTTGAAGGAGTCGGAGGGTGGGGGTTTAGGGGGTAGGAGTTTGAGGGCGCACAGTTTCAGGGCAAAGGGGGGTTGAAAAGTAACTGGCGTGGCAGAATAATAGCTGAGCAAGGAGCAATAACTTAACTGGGGAGGGGGGGGTGCAATAATTGAATGGGGGCAATAATAGCTGGTCAGATTGAAGGGTCGGTGTTAAGTTTATTGATTTTGTTTTGGGGGGGGAAATAATAACTGATTTATTTTTTTGTTTGGGGGGGGGGGGGGGGAAAGAGGGTAAGAGGAAGGGAGAGAAATGCCATAAAAACATGACAGATGCTGGCCATAGGGGCATTGCAAAAAAAAATATAAACTTTGCTGGGATGTACAGATGGAGGCGTGGCAGAATATGTGCGAGCCCCCGTGTGCAGGTGGAGACTATACCCAAGCAAGGGGCACTCACATTTCCTCATGCACTTCATCCAGTGCTTGACGATGGAGCTGTAGTGCTTCTTGTTGTCCAGGATCCAGGACGACAGGCCCTGGATGCCGTCCATCGTGTTGGTGACCGTCAGCAGCTTCTTCTCCAGCGCGGCCTCCAGCGCGGCCAGCGACGAAGACGAGCCGCCGGGGATGATGGAGGAGGAGGAGGCCGCAGAGGAGGAGGAGGAGGAGGCGGACGACGACGAAGACGAAGAAGAAGAAGCGGCCACGGCGGGCCCTCCCGTTCCCGCTGCTGCGACAGCCGCCATCTTCCTTCCTCCGCTCTCGCTCGCTCTCTCTGTGTGTGTGTGTGTGTGTGTGTGCGCGCGCGCACCTGCGTAGGCCCCGCCCCCTCTACCACCACCACCCGCCGCCGCCGACGACGACGGCCGCGCTCAAACGGCGACGCAAAATGACGTTGGGGCGGTGGGGGGGGGGAGGGGGGGGAACGAGCACGCAAGGCACGTCGGGCTGCGTGGATGCCGTTGGGCGCACGTGACCTCCGAGGAGACGGAGCGTGCGCGGCCTCCTGGAGTGCCCCACGTGACACCACCACCACCACCCCCTCCCCCCCCCACCAAAGCAGCGACGGTTTCTTTCTCCCTCTGATCGCTTCACTTTCTCTCACGCCACCTCCGATCTGATTTGAGGGGGGGGGGAGGGGCAAGAAGCCACCTAAAACAAAAACACAATCGCCCCGAATACAAGCGGGGGTGTCTTTCCTGTCACACCCCGCCCCGCCCCGCCCCCCTCAAATTTTCTCACCCCCCCAAACGCGAAGACACGCGGGGGTGGGGTTTCCAGAGCCGTTAAGGCGGGCGTTCCGACCCCGCCCACACGCCGCTGGGGCGCACGCGCGGAGGTCGAGACCACGCCCCCCCACCGCCGCTCATGCCACGCCCGATTCCACCAAACCCCGCCCCCCGTTGCCCCGCCCACTTGCCCGCTTAATCCAGTCCCCGCCCCCCATCGGGCCTTTCTCAATTGTCCCCGCCCCTTCACCCCTCAGCACACCGCCCACTTTTCAACAGCCCTCTGACACACGCCCCTCCTTCAGCGACCCCGCCCCTTTCGCTTAAGGGCACGCCCTCCTCCAACTATCCCGCCCATTTCAAATCAGGACACGCCCCCTTTCAACAAACCCCGCCCATCCCTCCCCTCAGAACACGCCCCCTTTTCGAATCACCTGATCCCTCCTGTGCAGAGTCCATTCAGCCCATCACACACATCCCACCGAGACCATCCACTCTGCATTAGTCCACATTTTACCATGACCCCTTTCCACATGGGATTTGTACCACTGGCTGATGTTAAAACATCCCACCGCGTAGTTTTCACAGACCAGCTTCCCAAAATGTGATCAATATCCCAGTGATTGGTTGAAGTGCTGGATGAGAGATTAACGGTCATGCCGTGGCGAACTTGCCTACTCTTCTCCAAAGTAAGAGTCGAGAGCGTGGTGCTGGTAAAGCACATCCCGCCGCAGAGCATACGCCCGAAACGTCAATTCGCCTGCTCCTCGGGTGCTGCCTGACCAGCAACACACTCAGAGTCTACTCTCCAGCACTTACTCTCTCCCTTCTTCGAAATAAGGCAGTGCGCGAAGTAGTCAGCCAACCATCCAGCCGACAAGATAGCACCATGGGCAATCCAGTGCTGAGCGGTCAGCGCTGCACCTCCGACAGTACGGTGCTCCCGCCAGTGCAGCCTCCCTCAGCACTGACTCTCCGCCAGTGTGGCATTCCTGCAGCACTGACCCTACGATAGTGCAGCAGTCCCCAAAGCACTGACTGTCCAACTGTGAGGCTCTCCCTCAGCACTGACCCTACAATGGGGCAGCTTTGCCAAAGCACTGACCCTCCAACAGTGCAATGCACCATCAGCGCAATGCACCATCAGCACTGACCCTCCGATCGTATCCACTCCCACAGCACTGACCCTTTGTGCAGTAGGGCACTCCTTCAGCACTGACCCTCTGACAGTGCCCACTCTGTCAACACTGATTCTGACAGCAGCTGCTGCCTCAGTAGAGGCTCTTGGGCAGTGCGGCACTCACAAAGCACTGACCCTCCAACAATGCAGCACTCCCACAGCACTTACTCTCCGACAGTGCAGCACCGAACCTCCAACAATACTAATTCCATCAGAACTCAGCCACCAACAGTACAGCCCCCAAACAGGGTGGCACAATGGCTCAGTGGCTAGCATTGCCACCTCAGCACCAGGCTCAATTCTAGCCTTAGGTGACTGTCTGTATGACATTTACACATTCTCCCCATGTCTGTGTGGGTTTTCTCCCACAGTCCAAAGATGTACAGGTTAGGATGGATTGGCTATGCTAACATGCTCATAGCCTCTATATGAATTAGCCATGGGAAATGCAGGGTTATAAGGTAGGGAAATGGGTCTGAGTGGGATGCTCTTCAGAGGGAGGGTGTGGACTCAATGGGTCGAATGGCCTGCTTCCACACTGTAGGGATTCTGTCAGGGCTGACCCTTTGACAGTTTGGTGCCCCATAAGTATGTTATCGTACAACTGCCAATTCAGCATAGAGCCCACAAGCATGATGGGACTACAACTAACTGACACGATGTAGACAAGATTTCAAAACTGGGGGCATTTTTTTTTAGAGTGAGACAAGAAAGACTTAGAAAAGTCACAGGGGCATTTTTTTCTCCTCAAAGAGTGGTCCGTGCGTGGAATAAAGTTCCAGAGGAAGTGGTTACAAGTTTTAAAAGACATTTAGATAAGTAGATAAGAAAGAAATATTTGGAGGGATATGGGCCAAAAGCAGGCTGGTGGGACTAGTTTAGCTTGGAATTATGATCGGCCTGGACTAGTTGGACTGAAAGGTCTGTTTATGTGCTGTCTGGCTCATTTTTAATAAAAATACTGGTTCACGGATGTGGATCGGGTTAGTTTTAAAGTTGCCTGGGAAAAAACAGTTCCTTGTTCTAAGATCTAACAGAAGAAAGCATCAAGTTGATCTGCGTAATTTCCACAGGCGCTGGTATTTGTTTTGCAGGTTAATTCATTCTGGTCCACCCGATCAGATTAGCCTTTCCAGCCATGACAATGTGATGCCCTGTCGCCTCAACCATGAATGCAGCACTCACCCGAGAACCGAGCTTGACACAGGCTGGGTGTATTGCAAAGATCGAATATGGGATCTTGCTGCTCAGTGGCGCAGGCAGCCATGGACAGATTGCTGCCAGGTAAGGCCACCTGATGGGGAGTGAATGGGCTTGAGGTAGAGGCCAGCCATGATCCGAGGAACAGGGAGACGATCAGGTTCCAGGGTCGAATGATCTCTTCGCTCTCCCACGTTATAAACAGTACAGACCCCCAATGACAGAGGCCAACCAGACAAATGTGGAGCTGTTTAGGTGTGTTGAAAAGCAAGGATGAATGGCGACTACCGAGATTTGAGAGAACATCATGGAAACCAACTATGGACTCCACTGACACCTCCCATTGTTGGGGAAAGCCTGCCAACATCAAAGGCCACTCTCCCACCGAGGTAATGCTCTCTTCTAACCTCATCAGTCTGGCAGAAGATACAGAAGCTTGAACACACGCACCAACAGATTCAGGAACAGCTTCTTCCCTGTTATGAGACTGACGAATGGATCGATCTCACTTCAAGTAATGTTGATCTTGCTTTGTACCCCTCCTGTGCAGCTGTAACCCTGTGTGTCTCGCTCTGTCCAAAGCTCCCTAGGATCTCCATGTCCCTGTTTGCTACAATCTGCCTGCACTGTTCGCAAAACAAAACCTTTCACTGTACTGAGGCACACGTGACTGCAATGAAATGAAGAGGCAACTGCTACATTGCTGCTGAGGACACAAGACTTCAGAACACTACACTGACACTTTAGAAAAAAATAATTAGTCTTTATTATGAAACTCCGAGCTGTAACCCTCTACAGCACAAATCGTATCTGAGCAGCTTCTCTTCTTTTTACAGGCCGTTGACACAGATTCTCGCTTGAAAGGTAACAATTGGCTGTTAGTGGGAGATTATTCAGGTCGAGCACAGAACAGGATATTATGAAGGGGTCACCTTAATACCAGCACTCGTCAGTGTTTCAAATTCAGGATATGGTAGAGCTACAACAATTTCACACAGGAGATATCACCCCACCAGAGTCGGCATTATATCATCTCACTGCAGTTACAGCACAGGGTTAGATAGAGTCAAGCTCCCTCTACAGTATTCCCCCTCCCAGGAGGGAGATGGCAACGGGTTACATACTAAGTAAAGCTTTAGCTACACTGTCTCCCCCACCACCACCAATCCAAAGCCCCCAGGAGAGGGGCAGCAGGGAATTTGGCATAGAATAAAGGCTCCTCTACATTGTTCCCATCCAACATTCCCAGGATAGGGGAGACATGAGGTTAGATAAAAGAGTCATGTTCTGTGACTCAAAGAAATAATCCACCTTAACCTCAGTGTTAGGAAAAGAACCACCGCAGCTGACAGAGGTCTCACAAAGCTCCTTGGGCCTCTCCGGTACGAGGTGCAGTAAACATCCTGACCAAACAGGGCTGTGGCTCTCCTCAGAACCAGGGGAAATGAGCCAGCAGACCAGAGAGATTTACATCTCACTTCTCTGTGGCAACGTCAGGGTCACTCCCCGGCAGCTGGTACTCACCTGTCGACCAGAATACCTCGCCATCAGCAGACAGGTCAAACAGAACAAAAACACGTCAAGGCCCAAGCGCGAGTCAGAGAGAGCGCACACGAGAGAGAGAGAGAGAGAGAGAGAGAGAGAGAGAGGGAGAGGGAGAGGGAGAGAGAGAGAGAAAGGAGAGAGAGAGAGAGAGAGAGAGAGAGAGAGAGAGAGAGAGAGAGGGAGAGAGAGAAAGGAAGAGAGAGAGAAAGGAAGAGAGAGAGAGAGAGAGAGAGAGAGGGAGAGAGAGAGAGAGAGAGAGAGAGGAAGGAAAAGAGATAGAGAGAGAGAGGAAGGAAGAGAGAGAGGGAGGAAGGAAGAGAGAGAGGGAGAAAGAGGAAGGAAGGAAGGATGAAAGAGAGAGAGACAAAGAAAGAAAGAAAAAAGAAAGAAAGAAAGAAAGAAAGAAAGAAAGAAAGAAAGAAAGAAAGAAAGGAAGAAAGAAAGGAAGAAAGAAAGGAAGAAAGAAAGGAAGAAAGAAAGGAAGAAAGAAAGGAAGAAAGAAAGGAAGAAAGAAAGGAAGAAAGAAAGGAAGAAAGAAAGGAAGAAAGAAAGGAAGAAAGAAAGGAAGAAAGAAAGGAAGAAAGAAAGGAAGAAAGAAAGGAAGAAAGAAAGGAAGGAAGAAAGGAAGGAAGAAAGGAAGAAAGGAAGAGAAGAGCGAGAAAGGAAAAAAAGAGAGGGAGAGAGAAAGTGAGCATGCAAGACAGAGAGAGCGAGAGTGCAAGAACAAGGTAAAAAGGGAGATGAACGACTTTCTGGGAAAAAGGACTGCAAATTGAAGGTCGGGAATGACATAATGCAATGCACTCATCACGGAACTTGAATAGAATGGGGGTCTCAAAGCCTCAGCCCTGGCTGGAATAAAATACCAAACTTTCTGATCAACGTTCAAAACCGAATTTGTCCTAAAGTGGGTAAAAGTGACATGGATCATTCCAGAAACCTGTTTGACCGACCTCAACAACAAAGGCAGGTGCCGATTTCTTTTACAGGGGTGAAGATTCGTTCCGGGCCGGGGGAGGGGGGGGGCTGTGCGAGGAGGAGGAGGAAGAGGAGGATAGAAAATGATCACACCGACACCACTACCTCTCTACCTCCCCCTCCCACCACCCCACCAACCCCAGTCTCTGCTCTCTCTCCACTTCTTTTACTTGTAACAAAAATGTAATCCAGGGTGGACAGGGTGAGGGAAGCAGCTGGTTCCTAACAGGATTCCCCTGGCTCCAAAGAGACTAGAAGCTGTTCGGAAAACAATCGAGCTCAAAAGCATCAGAATCGTCAAAATGGACCGGAATAGGGATTATGAGAACCCCTTTCTCTTTTTCATGCTGTGACTGGCCACTGTATCACATTTGTAAGGCTCAATATTACTTTCCCCGGCAGATTAAAGCACTGTCAGAAAGGACTGCACATCTTTCCAGTCTCCTACATGCTCTGGCGACACGATAGCTGTACGGAGAATGGGGTGTACAAGAGAATAGCGGTACCTATATCTGGAGGCAATATTCAATTCCTGCATTTTGGATCAGAGAGCCTTCGAGCTCTTGGCTTCTCCCCAGCCCTAGACGAAAGCCCGTCTCATACCATCTCCTCTCACCCTCCCAAGCCCAACACCCGTGAAAAAAATCCAAAATGGCCACACAGACAGTTGGAAGACACGGAGCAAGAATGCTACCACCTCAGTCCTCTGTAACCTCCAGCACCGATTCACTGATGGCCAGGTCCCAGTACTGTTCCACTCCGTGCTTCTTGAAATGCTCCCGTGCCATGCTCTCTGTCGGACACTGTTTGAATTTCATGTCACCAAAACTCCTCTCCTTCGCCGTTCCCTGGTTTGTCGAGAGAGAGAGAGAGAGAGAGAAAAAAGGAGGCGGTGTGTCACACACAAATAGCTCCATGTGTCAGAATCAAGACCCCGGAGAACAGTTGCTGAACCCTTGTCAGTGCTCACTCGTGCCAACGACAAAAATCAAGGCAGGTCCTGAAAATGACAACCCACCACTTGATGACTTGCACCGATGTAGCACTTTTAGCGTCCTACAGAAGCGCACCCAAATTTAATTTGACACCGAGTCACTTGAGGGATGGCTAAGGAAAGAGGTTGGGTTCTCGAAGGGGAAGAGGGCATGAGCCGGGGAGGGGCAGCGCCAGCGAGGGAGACAGCGCGGCAGAGCAGAGGTTTCGGAAGGTGAGTCCAGAGCTTGGGGCTGAGGTGCAGAAATCGGGTGACGAGCAAGGCTTCAGAATTGGGTCTCCGAAAGGTCGCAGAGGCTGAAGTTACAGCAAATACACTACTTAATTAAATGTATCAATTAACAGCATCATCAAAGGCTTTTGGAGGGGTGCGGCTGGTTGACACAGGCAGGCAGCTGCTCCAGCTCGCCTCAGTGTCATCAGCCCGAGGGAGTCGGGCCAGTCTGGGCTTCCAGAGACTTGGCTGAGCAGACAGGCTCAGGTTCAGGTGGTGGCCCCAGGGGACAAGCCATCAGGGCCGGGTAGCTGTCAGGGTCACAGGGAGCGGTCATTGATGAAAACACTGCTTACCTCCCACACCAGCACACACTTGTTCACCTTCTTCACAACCTCATCGTCTGATCCGTCTTCGTCTGAGAGGGTGGAAAGGCAAAAACACACTATTACAAGCCCGGGCTTAACTCGCTCCAAACACTGAGCTGCAAGCACCCAACATCCTGGCCCTTTGACGACCTTCCCTTATCGTCACAGTGAAGCTGGTGAACTGCAGCCCGAGTACACCGCACAGAAGGTGCCCGTGCTCAAATGCAACGAGATCTGGACGATATCTCCAGGCTTGGGCTGACAAGTGGCAAGTAATATTCGCGACACAAAAAATGCCAGGTAATGACCATCACCAATAGGAGATACTAACCACCGCCCCATGACATTCAACAGTATTACCATCACTGAATCCCCCCATTGTCAACATCCTTTGAGTTACCATTGACCAGAAACTCACCAGAGTGACCAGTGGCTACAAGAGCAGATCAGAGACTAGAGATACTGTGACAAGTAACTCACCTCCTGACACCCCAAAGTCTATCCACCATTTACAAGGCACAAGTCAGGATTAGGATGGAATATTCCCCACTTGCCCTGGATGGGGGCAGCTCCAACATCACAAGCAGCTTGACACCATCCAGGACAAAGCAACCCGCTCGATTAGCGCATCTACAAAACATTCAATCCCTCCACCACATAGCAGCAGTGTGTATTATCGACAAGATGCACTGCAGAAATTCAACAAAGATCCTGAGACAGCACCTTCCAAACCCACGACCACTTCCACTTAGAAGGACAAGGGGCTGCAGATACTTGGGAACACCACTTGCAAGTTCCCCTCAAAGCCACTCACCACCTTGACTTGGAAATATAACCACCATTCCTTCACACTCATTGGACCAAAATCCTGGCATTCCCGCCTACCGGCATTGTGGGTCAACCCACAGCAGGTGGACTGCAGTGATTCAAGAAGGCAGCTTCTCCCCCCACCTTCTCAAGGGACAAAGAGGGATGGGCTATCAGTGCTGGCCAGCCAGTGTCGCCCAAGTCCCACAAATGAACCAAAACAAATTCAGCCTATCAGGTTTATGTCCCATTCCCTTGCACTGTGTCCCCCTGCTCTCGTTACGTGCTGTCAACTTCAGCAGGTCTGTGTCCCGTCCCTTCAGACCGCGTTCCCCACTGGAGTTCCTCCTGGAGGGGGAGGAAGCACGGGACCAACACCATGACTCACCGTCGTCTCGAGAAGTGGCAGTCTGCTCAGCCCACTTTATACGATGGAGCATCAGACGCTTGAATTTCTTCTGTGCTTTGGGACCTGAGTGGGGAGGAGAGGACGGCACAGCCTTGAAAACTGGGAATCGCAGCTTTTAACAACACTCCCTCTCTGCCCATGGACACACTTCAAAAAGGTGCAGAGAAGGGGCAGCATCACCATCTCCTGCACTTGCAGGAGTATTACTCCCAATACCCTGATCCCAGCAAGAACCCTTTTAAAACTGAAAGGTCCCTCTACTCGTCTAAAACAAACAGGATCTGGACCAGATGGGCCAGTGGGCGGCACGGTGGCACAGTGGCTAGCACTGCTGCCTCACAGCGCCAGAGACCCGGGTTCAATTCCCGACTCAGGCGACTGACTGTGTGGAGTTTGCACATTCTCCCCGTGTCTGCGTGGGTTTCCTCCGGGTGCTCTGGTTTCCTCCCACAGTCCAAAGATGTGCAGGTCAGGTGAATTGGCCATGCTAAATTGCCCGTAGTGTTAGGTAAGGGGTAAATGTACAGGAACGGGTGGGTTACGCTTCGGCGGGTCGGTGTGGACTTGTTGGGCCGAAGGGCCTGTTTCCACACTAAGTAATCTAATCTAAAAAGTAGCAGGTGGAGTTTAATTCAGATAAATGTGAGGTGCTGCATTTTGGGAAAGCAAATCTTAGCAGGACTTATACGCTTAATGGTAAGGTCCGAGGGAGTGGGGCTGTTTTCCCTGGAGTGTCGGAGGCTGAGGGGTGACCTGATAGAGGTTTACAAAATTATGAGGGGCATGGATAGAGTAAATAGGCAAAGTCTTTTCCCTGGGGTCAGGGAGTCCAGAACTAGAGGGCATAGGTTTAGGGTGAGAGGGAAAAGAGACCTAAGGTGCAACTTTTTCACGCAGAGGGTGGTACTTGTATGGAATGAGCTGCCAGAGGAAGTGGTGGAGGCTGGTACAATTGCAACATTTAATAAGCATCTGGATGGGTATATGAATAGGAAGGGTTTGGAGGGATATGGACTGGGTGCTGGCAGGTGGGACTAGATTGGGATATCTGGTCGGCATGGACGGGTTGGGCTGAAGGGTCTGTTTCCATGCTGTACATCTCTATGACTCCATAACTCTAAAGGTTAAGATGCCTTTACACAGTCGCCATCAAATTCCTGGACAGGCACAGCTTGGGATTATAGACATAGTAAAGCCCCTGTACTCTTCTAAACTGCAATCAAAGCTCCCTCTACACTGTCCACTATCAAACACCCTGGGGACAGGGACAGCACAGGGTTAGATACAGAGTAAAGCTCTCTCTACACTGTCCCCCCATCAAACACTCCCAGGACAGGGACAGCACGGGGTTAGATACAGAGTAAAGCTCCCTCTACACTGTCCACTATCAAACACCCTGGGGACAGGAGCAGCACTGGGTTAGATACAGAGTAAAGCTCCCTCTACACTGTCTCCCCATCAAACACTCCAAGGACAGGGACAGCACGGGGTTAGATTGAGTAAAGCTCCCTCTACACTGTCCACTATCAAACACCCCCAGGGACAGCACAGGGTTAGATACAGAGTAAAGCTCCTTCTACACTGTCCCCCCCATCAAACACTCCCAGGACAGGGACAGCACGGGGTTAAAGATATAGTAAAGCTCCCTCTACACTGTCCCCCATCAAACCCTCCCAGGACAGGGACAGGATGGCCTGAAACTCAGGGCACCAACACAAACTCAGCCCAATCTTCCTCACCTCCCTCTACCACCACCACGTTAACATCTTTGTGCAGGACCACAGTTCCCGTCAGGTACAGCTGCCCCGCGTTGGTTTCCACTTTGAACTTCTTCGCCGAGTTGCTCAGGTTTCGGATTCTGAAATTAGCAGAGGATCAGTTAGGACAATTCCACAGCGGGGACGATGCCTTACAGATTAACATTAAACATAGACAGAGTGTCATAAATCTGTGCCGTCAGAGGGTCAGCGCTGAGGGATGCGACGCACCGGAGGGTTTGTCCGTGTTGCCGTTGTTCCAAAAGTGGTTTATCTACGATAAGGCATTAAACTACAGTTCTGTTACTCAGGGGAGTTGAAAAAGTCCGGTTTTGGGTAACAGAATGGATCAGATCAGTCCTCTTTCCTTGGGGCCAGTACTACCCTGTGAACCTACGTTAGAGAAAATAAGCTGTGGCCAGAGTTGACGCTCCTGACTGTGGGACCTGATCGAGCAGGTTAGCTACCTTGCTCCCTGCCACAACGTGTAAAGGACAAAAGCGTTTGCTGGCAGCGAATACACGAATAGCTTGGCGATTTGTCGCCAGAGCTAATCAGAGAGTGACATCCTAAAGCTCTTCGGCTTCGATGTGCATCGCAGCTCCCACCGCTGCTCCAACAACATGCACAACCAGACACAACGTGTTGAAAGTAATGGCAGACCCATTGATGCCTGGCAGGAGGTGCTGTCCCTGGACTAGCACCGAGTCAGGCAGGTTGAGGGGTAGGCTCGACTGCCAGCAATGGGCTGACCCCAGCTGAACCAGTGCAGCCGGGGGGGGGGGGGGGGGCAGCAGGGATGCAGGGCTGGCAGAGGGAGTGAGGGGGCATTGGAATTCCCTGGCACAGGATCACCATTCAGCTCAGCACCCACACCCTGCTGGACAGGAAGGGCACCTTCAACCTGATGCCCTGGACAGTCGAGCAGACCGTGGGGGGTGCTGGCATGTCCGATGGGTACCTCAGGCGATGGGGTGGAATAGGCAGCACCCACATGGGGGAGGGGGGGGGGGGGGCAATTCGGAGGGTAAGGAGTGGCAGAGGTGAAACCTCGCGGCCGGACTCACCGGTAGACTGCGATGTGGACGCCCTGGGACACGTCTTCCTTCAGCTTCTTGATCTTCTTCTCTCTCCGCTGGTCAGCTGTCAGCTTGCGGGCACTGTTGGCGTCTTGATGAGCCCTGCAGCGAGACACAGGGTCACCCGAGGCCTGCGACACTCCACCAGCTGGTTTCTTGAGCCAGCACTGCCTTCCGCTGCCTCAGAGGATGCGGCTCACTCTTGCCACGAACCCTTCCCCCCTCCAACACCACTCCAGCCCACTCACCACCCGGCAGTCAGCTGCACTCCTGCCCTCTTGAGCTCAGGCTCGCCTCCCTCCCAGGGAACAGGAACAGCACAAACTCCTGCTGGGACGCTGCTCCTGGGGCAAGGGATCACCAATTCAAGGACAAACCCATCTCCTCTTCCCCCGCCCACCACTTCTGACGATGGGTTGGTGAGGTAGCCTGCCTGCTGGTCCCTGACCGCGGAGCCATTTTCCCAGCGCATGCACCAAACTGACTCGCGTACCATCCATCAGCCTCTGCTCTCTCCTACCCGCGCTAACTGTTCATCCTTGCACCCTCAGGCCCATTCAGCTTTCCCTGCAGCCCCCCCACCCCCCGACAACACTTACTTTAACCTCTTAGCCATCTGTGCCCTGACATGAGCCTCCACCTTGGTTGGATCCTGCACAGCTTCTGTCCCGAGAACCCGCATCAGGTTGGAGATCCGCACTGTGGGGAGAGAAAGGAGGCCCCGTTGTTAGGAAGGGGGACAGGGATCTTGAGGGGGGAGGGGGGGGGATTTAAAAACAAAAAAGTGTGAGGGTTCCACTGGCTGCTTACCCTTTGGCTCAGGAGGAGGCATGAGCCCCAGACGTATCTTCTCCTGCATCTCCTTCAGGCCCTCCCGTCGAGTCTGTCGCCGCAGCTTCTTCTGCTCCTTCTTGGTCAGGTAAACACCAAGTGTCACTGGCTTGTCTGTGTCAACTGTGCACACACAATGTGGAAGGGGGGTGGACAGACAAAGACGGTCAGTCAGTCAGCCAGAGCCAGATCCCTGGGCTCTCTCCAGCAGCCACCCTGCTCACGCAGAGGATGCTCCGCAGATCAAACCCCACGGGGCCAACGTGCCAGCTGCAGCTGTGCACCAAGGGGGGGGGGCGGGGGGGATGTTCAGTCCCTGACAATGTACCCACTCCCCTCCTCCACCCAAGCCAGAAGATCGGGCCCCCAGATTTGAGCGCAAAATCCAGACACTCCAATGTCATCCCAGGCAGAGCGCCGCACCGTTGGGAGGGACGGTGCTGAGAGAACGCGTCGCTTGGCCACCACATTTCTTACATCCCTGTATTATTTTGAATGTCCCGCAGTAGCTGTGAAATACTTTGGGAGGACCTGAAAAGCTGTTCTTTCCCTGTCGGATAGAACTAAAACGGACTGCGCACGCTCATCGAGACCGACCTCGAAGGGGGGGGGAAATGTCAGAACTGGGGAAAGAGTGCGCAGAGCAGAGCAGGGAGTTAAAGCCGGGGCTGGCCTGCAATGATAACACTCGTGCCACCGTGCGGCTCGTACCAGGAGGGCTGATTTGAGTCGGATGCTCCACCAAGTTTGTAATGCCGTGGAAATTCTGTTCATTCTTCAGATTCTCTGTTGTCCTGAGCAAGCGTTTAAATCCAAAACAGAGGCAGAGAGATAAAGAGGAACATCAAGACAACTGCAATCCTTCTCACTCACTCTCCTTTTCACTCAAGTTATTAACGCAGGTAATTTCGGATGTGACGTGGCTGCCCGAGCCACTGGTGGTCAATCCACCCTGACCTGCACATCTTTGGACTGTGGGAGGAAACCCACGCAGACACGGGGGGGGGGGAGAATGAGCAAACTCCACACAGTCAGTCGCCCGAGGGTGGAATCGAACCTGGGTCTCTGGCGCTGTGAGGCGGCAGCAGTGCTAACCACTGAGCCACCCGGCTGCCCACTTAGGGAAAAGGATCAGCAAGCCAGGCAACCAACCAGATTTCACCACGTTTTGTGGGGCTGAAGAGTTGCAAGGGTGTGCACGCCGGTGGATAGCCCAACGACACAGCCTGGAGTTCTCATCCAGGCCACGCCTGCGTTAAGCACCCCACCTCGCCTGGCTGCCTCGAGCCTCAGCCCTCAGAACCTCACTCCCCACCCCAGCGCCCAGGCAACTCACAGCTCGATCCCGCTCTGAATGATGTAGGAATCCCACCACTCGATTTCCGGCACCTCGCCCTCCCTCAGCTCCTTCTTGGGGGCGATCAGTGCCAACTTGGTCGAGGTCTGGATGCCCGTCTTCTTGGCCGCCTGTGCGATTTCGGTCTGCAGTTTCTCCAGCTGCGCCTGAAAACAGAATGGAGAGGGCAGGGGTGTTGGGGGGGGGGGGGGGGGTAACTGCGTTAAAGATACAGCACCAGCGGAGTCATGCCCCCCTCAGCTCCTTCCTGCATCGTCACCCACTTCCACTCATGCGATTGTGGGATGTGAGGATCGCATCATTTTCCAGCCCCCAACCCCATCCCTGCTTGCTCTTGCCACCCCCAAGTCATCAACGGTACAGCGGGAAAGACTTCAGCGTGAACCTGATGGGGTTTTCCAACACCTTTTTACAGACCCCTTGGCTGAATCTATTTCCAAATTTTTCAATAAACTGGCCGTACAGTCTGGACTTTTCGCTGGATTATTAAATCAGTAACATCTAATCACCGTGCTGCCTACCCAATAATTTCCTTTTTCAAAAGCACAGGGCTTACGCTTTCAGTCAGAAAAGGTAGAGGGAGACGCGCTGAGAGATCAAAGGGGGCTCCGTTTCCCCTTCACCGGGGTCACTGGAGTTTTACCATCCACCAAACATTCACGAGGGATTCAATCAAACAGTGAGGGGGGGCAATCCAAATCATTGCAGCTTTTAGCCTGCTGGGGGGAGCGGACGCTATAAGAACAGCGTTTCATCTCGCTCTTTATCCTTACTCTTAAATAATTCAACTCTGCTGCTATTCCCTTTAAAGTCCCAACCCCCTCCCACCCACCCCGTCGGATTTCTCTTTTGCGAGGTGGGGGTTGAGGGGAAATGGAGCCCCCGCCCCTCTCCCACTGCTCGCTCGTCCCAGGCCGGCCGCCGCTACCTTGGTGCGTATCCTCTGGGCTATTTTCTCAAACTTGCCCCTCTCATGGAAGCGGAAGATCCTCTTCTGGCGCTGGGAGGGCAGCACGGGCACACGGGGGTCATAGAAGGTGTTGGCCTCCAGGTCATCGCTGGGCTTCTCCCTCAGCAGCAGCTGCTTGAACTGCTCCCGCTTCACTGCCCGGATGTTGGCTTTCAGGGTGGGCATCCGGTGGGTCAACTCCACCTCCTTCCCGGTGGCGTCCACCGTTCGGCCCTGGTCGTCCAGTATCAGTGGGGTCGGCTTCAGGTGCTCCTTCAACTCCACTTTGCTGCCAACGGAAACAGGACGTCAGTCTGAACCAAAACACATACCAACACCTCAGGTCCCACCATCGGCAGTGGGGATGCAACTGTAGTTGGGCCAAGTTTCTTTTTGGGAGGGGGCAGACAATTGGACTGAGAAGGTTGGGGGCAGGGGGCACTGGTGGTCAAGTCAGCAATTTGGGCTGACACATGGCAAATGGCATTTGTACCACACAAATGCCTGGCAAAGACCATCATCAACAAGACAGAATCTAACCATCTCCCCATGACGTTCATTGCCATTACCAACGTGAATCCCCCCCCGCTCCCCCCCCCCCCCCCCCCAACTATCAACATCCATCTCATTGCCATCTCCAAAACGACAGAATCTAACCATCGCCCCGTGACATTCAATGGTGTTACCAATCCGAACCTCCCCCTCTATCAACATCTGTGTGGTCACCATCTCACAAGGGACAATCTAACCATCGCCCCGTGACATTCAATGGTGTTACCAATCCGAACCTCCCCCTCTATCAACATCTGTGTGGTCACCATCTCACAAGGGACAATCTAACCATCGCCCCGTGACATTCAATGGTGTTACCAATCCGAACCTCCCCCTCTATCAACATCTGTGTGGTCACCATCTCACAAGGGACAATCTAACCATCACTCCCGTGACATTCAATAGTGCTACTATGATTGAATTCCCACTATCAACATCCTGGGGTTCACCATCACACAGGAGACTATTAATAATTGGTCTTTGGAGCTCAATGGCATTACCATCACTGAATCCCCCACTATTAAAGTCAGAGGCGTTACCATTGACCTGAACTGCAGCAGCCATATAAATAGTGCCCCACAATAGCAGGACAGAGGCTGGGAGCCCTGCAACCAGGAACTCACCTCCTGACTCCCCAAAGCACATCAACAAGGCACATGTCAGGAGCACAGTGGAATACTTCCCACTTGCCTGGATGGGTGCAGCTCCGACCACACTCGAGGAGCTTTGACACCATCAAGGACCAAGCAACCTGCTTGGTTAACATATTCAGTCCCTCCACCACTGATGCTCAGTTGTAGCAGTATGCACCATCAATAAGATGCACTGCTGCAACTAACCATGACCTTCCCAAACCCATGACCACTTCCATCCAGAACAACAAGGGCAATTGATACATGAGAACATTGCTGCCGCCTCTCCCCCCCCACCCACCCCCCACCCTCCCCGATCCTGAGTTGGAAATATACTGTTTCTCTATGCTACTTTCTCCCCACCCCCACCCTCCTCTCATTTCTCTCTCCACCCTTCAGACCCTCTGCCTATATTCCTGATGAAGGGCTTTTGCCCGAAACGTCGACTTTGCTGCTCCTCGGATGCTGCCTGACCTGCTGTGCTTTTCCAGCACCACTCTCATCTAGACTCTGGTTTCCCGCATCTGCAGTCATTGTTTTGGTCTGATATACTATTCCATCACTAGCACTGGGTGTAAAATCCTGGAATTCCTTCCTTAAAAGGCACTGAGAGTCGACAACCATGGTTCAGGAAGGAAGCTCACCTCCACCTTCTCAAGGGCAACTAGAGACAGGCAATAAATGCTGACTCAGGCAGCGCACCCAAATCCCATGAGTGCATTTTTTTTTTTTAAAATACCAAATACAGATAAGTCCCAACTGGCCAAATACTGTGCTTGCTAGTGAGCTAGAATTCATCTGTGGAGAGGCAACACTGACAGAGAAATTATATAAAGCTGACGGAACCTCGGAGAGACAAGATCAGTGCAGCGACTGGGCAATAGTCTAGTCTTCACATGATAAAAGGACACAAAGGTGCAAGAGCAGAAGTTAGTAGACTGAAACAGAGAGGCTGAGAGATTTCTGGCGACCAGTCACATCAAGGGATATGGGGATTGCGTGGGTAATTGGCGTTGAGGTGGATCGAGAATGGTGGAGCAGGCTCGAGGGGGCGAATGGCCTTCCCCTGTTACCGGAGTAGGGGGAAATCAGAGGACATGCTCTCACGGGGAACGGGGCATCTGCTCCCATGCAGAAATATTTCACGCAACAGTGAAAAATACCATGTAAAGGAACGACAGCAACTGGAGGACTGCCAACACGTTACAGTTACAAATAAACGGGAATCGAGGAGAAATGTGGAGGGAGAGGGAGAATGTGGAATTCACACCCATGGGACGTGGTCGAGGTAAATAGTAGGATTAGGGCAACGTGAGGGAGAGAGGGTTCCTTCACCAAGTGTCCCAGAAGATGCACCCTCCCAACCCTCAGTCAGTGCTGGCTAGGACCACTCACTTTCTCCCCGTGGGGCAGCACACAGCAGCACAGATACTCACGGGGGTGCGATGCCCATGGCGTGCAGATTGGCGAGACCCACCAGGTTGGTGCTCTGCAGCAGCCCGGGCTTCAAGGAGAGCTGGGTCTGGATCCGGGCCTGCAGTTCGGCCGCCTTCTTGGCCTTTTCAATGGCATCGTTCATAAAGGAGGCTGCCTGGGAGGGCTGGATGGTCTGACCCATCGGAGGCAGGTCAGCGTTGGGAGCCAGGGCCGAAACCCGCTGCAGGGAAACAAGGTCACGTCAGGCAACAGCGAGCAGCAGAGAGACGTCCATTTCTGCAGCACCCCTCACCACCTCAGCTGGCCCCAGAATAGGTCACAGGTTGACATCCAGTCAACACTGGGCTGTGGCACCTCAAGACTACAGCCTGCTTGATGGACACCCCATCCATCACCTTCCTTCATTCATTCATTCACTCACTTCCTCCACCACTAACGCTCAATCGTGGCAGGGTGTACCATCTCCAAGATGCACTGCAGCAAATCACCAGGGCTCCTTAAGACACCATTAATATCTAGAAGGACAAGGACAGCAGATACGTGGAACTGTAAGTTCCCCTCCAATCCACTCACCATGCTGCCTAGACATATACAGACATCCCTTACAGTACTGTGGGTGTACCCTACATCACCACAGACTGCAGCAGTTCAAGAAAGCAACTCACCATCACCTGAATAGGCAACCAAATACAGCAACAAACACTAATCCAGCTAGTGACACCCACCTCCTGTGCTCAAAGAGAACCCACAGCAGCTCACGTGTGCACAGTAAGATACTAGAAATCGCGACACAATGATGATCACATCACCTTTGACTGAAGTGATGCCAGCCAGGGAAGGGACGGCCCTCCGCGATCTCTCTTGCCTCTTGCACAACCCCTCCCTGTCCCAAGCACTCAGTCCAAAGACATTGCCTGAAATTATCTTGAACTCCACTGAGACGGATGAACAGAAGTCCCTGGTTAACTCCAAGGACATTCCTTCCAACTCCGCAAGGGAAGGGATAACTGGAACCCTCCCCCCCCCATACCCAACTTTCTCTCCCAAGCAGGGCGTGCCCTGGAGTGTAGCAATGATCAGGAACAGTGGGTCTTTGCAGCACAGCAGAGCTCCACCATCACAGCCGCTGCTGCTGTGACAGTACCCATTACCTGCTGGAACGAAGGGGTGATCAGACTGAGCTGTCGCTTCCGTTCCTCAATCTGCTTTGTCGCGGCTTCCATCATCTGTTTGATCTGTAAGGCAAATATAGAAAAGGAAAGAGTAGATTCACAGCAAAATAACATCACAATCAATAATCAAGCTTCCTCGGTGCCTTTAAGCTGAAGGTAAAACTTCCTCTACACTGTCCCCCCCATCAAACACTCCCAGGGACAGGGACAGCACGGGGTTAGATACAGAGTAAAGCTCCCTCTACACTGTCTCACCATCAAACACTCCCAGGGACAGGGACAGCACGGGGTTAGATACAGAGTAAAGCTCCCTCTACACTGTCCCCCCATCAAACACTCCCAGGACAGGGACAGCACGGGGTTAGATACAGAGTAAAGCTCACTCTACACTGTCCCCCATCAAACACTCCCAGGACAGGGATATGTCAACAATTCAGCTATGAGATGTTGAAGTGGAGTGGTGAGATGAAGGAAGTTTATAAAATAATGAGGGATACAGATAGGGTTAATGGTGGTTGTCTTTTCATTTGGGTGGAGGATTTCAAGACTCGGGGGCACATTTTTAACCTTACAGGAGAGAGATTTTTAAAAAAAACAAGAGGGACTTTCTTTTTAAACAGAGAGTGATTCGCACGTGGAATGAACTTCCTGAGGAAGTGGTGGATGTGGGCACAGTTACAACACTGAAAAGACATTTGGATAAGGACATGAATAGGAAAGGTTTGGAGGGATATGGGTCAGCAACAGGCAGGTGGGAGCAGTTTACTTTGGGATTATGAACTGATTAGTCTGTTTCTGTGTTGGATGACCACGTTGTTACAGTTTTGCTCAATGATTCTGCCTTCCTATGGTTCATCAACAGTTCACTGCCGTGTGCTATTTAAATAATGTTACACAACACTTCTCACTGTAACAAGATAAACGTGACAATAAATAAATCAAATCAAATCGGCCCTGCAGGCCGGGGTCAAAAAGTGTGGTGCTGGAAAAGCACAGCCAGTCAGGCGGCATCCAAGGAGCAGGAGGGTCGACGCTGCGAGCAGAAGGCCTTCATGATGCCTAAAAGAAGAGTTTATGCTCGAAACGTTGATTCTCCTGCTCCTTGGATGCTGCCTGACTAGCTGTGCTTTTCCAGCACCACACGTTTTTGACTCTGATCTTCAGCATCTGCAGTCCTCACTTTCGCCCTGCAGGCCGGGCGCCATCCGAACAGGCCCTGTAGACTGGGTACTGCAGACAGGCCTTGTCGACTCTGTTGATTGTATCCAATAGTGTGCTATTTAAGAAGACACAGTCTGCTGTAAAACACACTGCTCGTTGAAACCTGCTGTAAATCCAACCCTGCTTTGCCAACTCTTTGACCGGTCTATGGTCTCAGAAGACATCATGGAGAAATCAAGACTGACCTGAATCTTTGTTAGCATGCCTGGACTCTCCGTGGGCGGTCCGGGGATAATGTCATTCTCCTCAACCTCTTCAAACCTCAGGATCCGTTTCCTCTTGGACGACGATTCCCGAGTGACCTCCGAGTCCTCGCCAAAGACCTCCTGCCAGCAAAAAAAAAACAGAAAACAGTGAGGCACCCATTCAGGTTACTGTGGTCTGCAGGCAACAGCTCACATTCATACAACACCTTTAACAGCCCAGTGTGCTAAACAGAGCATAAATTGGATCAAATTCAACCACGAGACACACAGGACGATATTAGGTAACCACAATTATGGCTAACAGTGGACATGCAGACACAGACAGACAGAGGGGTATTGGGAGGGGATTCCAGGATGAAGTGCCGAAGGCAGTGAAGACGTGGTCATCAATCCTAGAGCAATTACAATCAGACAGAGGCGCTGGGAGCAATGTGCAGGGTAGAGTATAGAAGTGCAGAGATCATGGAGGGTTGGAGGAGTTGGGGAAGGGCAGAGAAAGGGAGGTTCCTCATGTCTGAAGAAGATCTGAGATATGGAGCAGAGTAGAGGCTGAAGGGGATTAGAGAAATACGATAATGAATGCAGAGTTGAAGGCATTTACAGAGAGAGGGAGGGGGTGTAGGGGCTGGAGGGGGTGACAGAGATAGGGAGGGGGTGTAGGGGCTGAAGGGGGTGACAGAGATAGGGAGGCGGTGTAGGGACTGGAGGTGGTGACAGAGATAGGGAGGGGGTGTAGGGACTGGAGGTGGTGACAGAGATAGGAAGGGGGTGACAGAGATAGGGAGGGGGTGTAGGGGCTGGAGGGGGTGACAGAGATAGGGAGGGGGTGTAGGGGCTGGATGTGACACAGGAATAGAGGGTTTGAGTTGTAAAGATAGACGGGAATTTTTTTTCCCACTGGAGCAGGGGAGGTTGAGGGGTGACTGAGGTTTATAAAAAATCAGGAGGGGCATCGATAAGATGAATAGCCACTTTTCCATAAGGTGGTAATATATGTTTAAGGTGAGAGGGGCAACTAATTTTTAAAACACAGAGATAGGTTTGTGTATGGAACAAATTACCAGAGGAAGTGGATACAGATACAGCTACAATGTTTAAAAGATATTTGGATAGCTATATGAATGGGAAAGGTCTAGAGGGACATGGGCCAAACATAGGCAGATGGGCCTAGTTTAGTTTGGAAATATGGTCAGGGTCGACGAGTTGGACCGAAGGGTCTGTTTCCATTCTGTATGACTATTAAAAAAAAAGGGGAGGTGTAGGGGCAAGAGGAGATGATAGAGATACGGAGGGGGTATAGGGGGAGGAGGTGAGAGACAGAGGGAGGCTGGAGGATAGAAAAAGACTGGAGGGGATTGCAAAATGAGAATTTTCAAATCAAAATGGTGGCCTCAAAAAAATATTAATTTGTAACCTTGGAGAGAGTTAACCTTCATTACCCAAATATTTACATTTCCTCACGCACCTCAGAGGGGCTTTTGGAGGTTCTAATCGAGTCAATGAGGAAGTGCTTCCTCGGGCAGGAGGGTCTGTCACCAGAGGGACACAACCTCGAGAATATTCAGAGGAACCAGTGTATGAAAGGAGGGCAGAGTGATTCGCTCCGAGCTGAAACGTGCTGCCGAAAGGAGTGGTGGAAGCAGATTTACCAGGAACGGACGGGGACGGTGGTGTGGGAATGAAGGTGCCGTAGGGGACTGGAGGCTGAGAGCGGGACTTAATTGGGATCCCTCTCACGGTATGAGACGGCATAAGCACAATGGGCTGAACGGTCAGTGATGTCGGATTTAACAGAAGCTTGAATCGGAGTGTGGTCGGCACAATCTGGGAACCCAGTGGGTACAGTCATAAAGCAGAGGACACAAATGGAATCCCACCTCCCCGGCGCCACATCTAACCAAGTGAGACAGGCATTGCCTGGCACAGTACTGTAAACAGGCAACACCCCACGTGAAATATTCAGTGGGTCAGTGAGTGCCAACCTTTAGCTCCCTTTTCCTATGTTTCTCCCCGCTGGATTTGGAGTGCCGGGTGTTACGACCTTCCTCCACCGCCTCGAACAGCTTGTCCACAAACCGCACCGTCGAGTCGTCCAGAAACGGTTTCAGGTGCTCTACGGAGGATTGGGGAGGGGGAGCACATAGGGAAAGACAGGCAGTACGCGCGGGAGAGAATGCGCGAGTACGGTGAGGGGAAAAGAGACCAACAGCATGGCAAGAGAGAACGCGCGCAGCCACAGAGGTGTGGGGAGTGCGAGAGAGAGTATGGAGACAGAGAGCGCGAGCACGGGAGGAGAGAGAGAGAGATATAAGGAGAGAGAAGACAAAGTTACACACATACAGAATCACTTTCCATTTACTGCCTTTTGCCCACTTCATAGAAGAATTACAGAATTGTTATGGTGCAGGAGGCCATTCAGGCCACCATGCCTGCACCAGCCCTTCAAATGAGCATCATTACCCAATGACAATCTCCTGCCTTTGCCCCCATCATCCTGCACGCGACTTCCAACCAAATAACTGTCCGGCGCCCCTCTGCAAAGTTTCAATTGAACCAGCCTCTATCAAATTTCCAGGCGCTGCATTCCAGTAGCAACACCCAGGGTTTGTTTATTGGTTCAGTTAGCTGGACAGCTACTTTGCTACACACTGAAGTCAACAGCATGGGTTCGATTCCCACACCACCAGCCAAAGTTACCATGAAGTTCGCACCATCTCAGCCTCCTCTGAGACATGGGGTTAAACCCAACACCAATCATCTCTGTCTGTCTAACAAGAGAGAGCAGCCTCATGTTCTGCTGGGATTGCAGCAACATTAGTCTCTTTCATTGTTGGACCACCTGCCCGCCGCCAAAAAAAAAAAAGAGGTAGGGCCAGATTGAGGGTGGCACCGGTGACCATAGCACACAAAAAATGCCCAAAAGGTGGCTTGAACAGGACAGCTTTAATCCCAGCCCTGACAAAGGGACCTCACAATAAGTGACAGAGTGTGCAACTAGACTGAACGGCCCTTTGTTGATAGACAATGCTCCAATCCACCAACGATCTCAGCCTAACTCCCAACCCAGGATTCCAGCAGTCGCTTTTTTGAAACCATTAGTGAAATCCAAGAACCAACATAAAAGGTGAACACCCTACCCCAGCCCCCGTAAAGGGGGAGCACTTAAAAATGCGCAAAGCAAATTGAAGATCACATCAGGATGCATTGATGCACATCAGCCTGTGCAGTGCCCACTGGTTCAAAGGAGCCCTCGGTGTGCCACATTCCCTCTCCAAGGACACATGGACTTGGATCCAGCTACAGCAGAGGGGCAAGCAGGGATAAAGTTAGTGCCCTCAGATCTGATAAAAGGCCACCATGGCTGGGCCTGGGACCAGGACCATGAGAAAGCCCCCCCAGTCCCCACACACCCCACTGAATCATCAATCTGATAGAATCCCTACAGGGTGGAAGCAGGCCCTTCAAGTCCACGCTAACCCATGGAAAAGCATCCCACCCATACCCTATCCCTGTAACCCTGCATTCCCCATAGCTAACCCACCTAGCCTGCACAATCCTGGACACCGCGGGACAATTTCCAATGGCCAATTCACCCTCCCACATCTTTGGACTGTGGGAGGAAATCGGAGCACCCGGAGGAAACCCGCATGGACGTGGGGAGAAGGTGCAGACTCCACACAGATAAGTCGCCCGAGGCCGGAATCAAACCTGGCTCTCTGGCGGTGTGAGACAGCAATATTAGCCATCAAGCCAAGCCACTGGGTGCCCATAGTTCAGGAGAGTTCAAGTGCAAACAGATGTTAAGCAGCAGCCCTATCAAAAGCTGGAAGCAATCTTACATAGAGCTGGAATATGGTATCCTCGAGGCTCTCTAGATATTTTCCAATCCACCTACTCAGGGATGTTATCAGACATCCGTACAGCAGGTGGGATTTGAACCGGGGCCACTTGACTCAGAGTAGGTTCACCACCACTGCATCACAGTCTCTCTTTCTGTGCATTCAAAGTACACAAGCAATATATTCCCCCCTGCTAATGCCTACCCTTAGCAATACAATTAAACCATGAAACAGCCTCTGGGGTTAGAAAAGGCACTACCAACTTACCCACTGTTTTCTTTTTGTCCATCCCTTTGCCCACGCAGTTGAGTGCAGCCGTGACCACAGTCTGCTCGGAGAAGCCCAGTACCCTCTTTACTGTCTTCTCCACCCATGGTTTCAGTTCATCCAGATCACGTTTGGACAGTGACATCTCTACTTAGCTGTGTGGAGAGGGTGAGAGCATCAGGGCAACAAATTCAATCACCACAACCTACAAACTTGGAAAGAGGACAACTCTATCTCTGTCACATGCTTCAATCGGAGAATTTAAACCTCACCCCGGAGATCTGAGTGACGATAACCCAGGGAGTTTGTACATTGTCACAGGATCACCTACTTTTTCATTTTAACATTGTGGTGCTTCCACAAGGGCACCCAGTTCTCCTCAAAACAATAACATTTCCCAGTGTCTCATCCATTTAAAAAAAACAAAGCATCTTTTCCCACCAAAGTCACGCACCTACAGTGGCCTTGTCCAGGCTTACTGCGTTGTCCCCACAGCTTCATTTCCTACTTAGTTTCATGCAGAGTCATAGAGCTGTACAACACGGAAAACAGACCATTCAGTCCAACTCAGCCAAGCTGACCAGATATCCTAAATAAATCTAGTCCCATTTGCCAGCACTTGGCTCACATCCCTCTGAACCCTTCCTATTCATGTCCCCATCCAGATGCCTTTTAAATGTTGTAATCGTACCAGCCTCCATCGCTTCCTCTTGCAGCTCATTCCATCTACACACACATACCACCTCTCCTACTCTGTGGAAAAGACCTTGGCCATCCACCCCACCCATGCCCCTCATGATTCTATACATTCCTGTAAGGTGACCCCTCGGCTTCTGATGCTCCAGGAAAATAACCCCAGTCTATTCAACTTCTGCCTATAGGTCAAACCCTCCAAACCTGGCAACATGCTGTAAATTTTTTTATGAACCCTTTCAAGTTTCACAACAGTCTTTCTATAGCAGGGAAATCATAATTGCACGCAGTATTCCAAAGGTGGCTGAACCATTGGCGTCTACAGCCTCAACGTGAACTCTCAACTCCTATACTCAATGTACTGATCTATAACAGCAAGCATACCAAATGCATTCTTCATTAATCTACCTACAGCTCCACTGTCAAGGAGCTATGAACCTGCACTCCAAGGTCTCTATGTTCAGCAACACTCCCCAGGACCTTACCGTGAAGCGTACAAGTCCTGACCTGATTTGACTTTCCAAAAGGCACCTTACATTTATCTAAATTAAACTCAATCTGCCACTCCTTGGCCCATCTGATTTAAGATCCTGTTGTGCTCTGAAGTCACCCTCTTCACTGTCCACTATACCACCAATTTTGAACCCAAATATATCACACTTAGGCACCTGTCATGAAGACTGACTATAAATATTCAAATCACAGCGTAACCAACTTGAAACTGACCAGTTCCAAACTGACTGTGTTTCCTGTCTTTTATTCAATCTTTTATCTAGCTGTCACTTAATCAGTGCTACATCCATGCTTCTATATTAACCCCAATTAGTCATAGGTAGAGTCATAGAGATGTACAGTACGGAAACAGACCCTTCAGTCCAACCCAATATCAGATATCCCAACCCAATCTAGTCCCACCTGCCAGCACCCGGCCCATATCCCTCCAAACCCTTCCTATTCATACACCCATCCAAATGCCTCTTAAATGTTGCAATTGTACCAGCCTCCACCACATCCTCTGGCAGCTCATTCCATACATGTACCACCCCCTGTGTGAAAAAGTTGCTCCTGTTGGTCTCTCATATCTTTCCCCTCTCACCCTAAACCTATGCCCTCTAGTTCTGGACTCCCCGACCCCAGGGAAAAGACTTTGTCTATTGATCCTATCTATGCCCCTCATAATTTTGTAAACCTCTATAAGGTCACCACTCAACCTCCGATGCTCCAGGGATAACAGCTCCAGCCTGTTCAGCCTCCCTATAGCTCAAATCCTCCAACCCTGGCAACATCCTTGTAAATCTTTTCTGAACCCTTTCAAGTTTCACAACATCTTTCCGATAGGAAGGAGACCAGAGTTGCATGCAATATTCCAACAGTGGGCCTAACCAATGTCCTGTACAGCCACAACATGACCTCCCAACTCCTGTACTCAATACTCTGACCAATAAAGGAAAGCATACCAAACACCCCCTTCACTATCCTATCCACGAGCGACTCCACTTTCAAGAAGCTATGAACCTGCACTCCAAGGTCTCTTTGTTCAGCAACACTCCCTAGGACCTTACCATTAAGTGTATAAGTCCTGCTAAGATTTGCTTTCCCAAAATGCAGCACCTCACATTTATCTGAATTAAACTCCATAAGATTCTACGCATCCTGCTTTAGAGTAATGGCTACACGTGGCACTTTTATCAAATACTTTTTAAAAATCCAAAAACCCAAAACTTTCTTTACTCAGCCTAGAAGTAAACACACTGGTGCTTCGTTGTGCTCACGTTAGAGAAGTGAACTTGAATCAAGCCTCCCAAGTCGGCAGCCAAACTCTTTCCACTTGCCATAGCTGACACACACAAAAACCTCTGCTTGATGTCTCTGCCATTTCCTTGCTCCCCACATTTACTTTCAGCAACTGATTCCATTTTACATATTTACAGAAGCCTGTTTTCATTTTTTCTAGATTTACGCATGCAATTTCCTCCACCAATCTTTTCTGTCCTTTGCTGAATTCTAAAATCCACCCAAGTCTCAACTTGATAGGAAACCGGAGCACCCGGAGGAAACCCACGCAGACACGGGGAGAATGTGCAAACTCCACACAGTCAGTCGCCTGAGGCGGGAATTGAACCCGGGTCTCTGGCGCTGTGAGGCAGCAGTGCTAACCACTGTGCCACCGTGCCGCCCCAGATCTCATTTAATCTAAATCAAACCTCACAACATCACATGGTTGGACTGTTTATCCTGTTTCATGGTTATTCCACAGTAACAGGAGGCTTTGGAGAAAAGTGCAGAATGCTGCCTGGGTTAGAAAGACACAGATTTGAGGGGAGGAAAGTCAGGGGGGTGAAGGAATGGGGGGGGTGGGTGAAGGAATTGGGGGGGGGGGGTGAAGGAAGGAATGGGGGGTGGGGGGCAGAAAGGGGGGTGGGGGCGACAGCCGGTTAGATGTGTGACAGGGTGAGGGGAGTTGACTGCAGGGCAAAAGTGGGGTGAGGGGCAAAAGGCAGGTGAGGAGGGGGGAAAGGGGGGGTGAGGGGAAAGGGGGGGTGAGGGGAAAGGGGGGGTGAGGGGAAAGGGGGGGTGAGGGGAAAGGGGGGGTAAGGGGAAAGGGGGGGTAAGGGGAAAGGGGGGTAAGGGGAAAGGGGGGTAAGGGGAAAGGGGGGAGAGGAGTGGGTGAAGAGGAGGGGAAGGGGTGAAGGGAGGGGGGGGTGAGAGGGGGAGGGGGGGGTGAGAGGGGGAGGGGGGGGTGAGAGGGGGAGGGGGGGTGAGAGGGGGAGGGGGGGTGAGAGGGGGAGTGAGAGGGGGGGGGGGGGTGAGAGGGGGAGTGAGAGGGGGGGGGGGGTGAGAGGGGGAGTGAGAGGGGGGGGGTGAGAGGGGGAGTGAGAGGGGGGGGTGAGAGGGGGGGGTGAGAGGGGGAGTGAGAGGGGGAGGGGGGGAGTGAGAGGGGGAGGGGGGGAGTGAGAGGGGGAGGGGGGGAGTGAGAGGGGGAGGGGGGGAGTGAGAGGGGGAGGGGGGGAGTGAGAGGGGGAGGGGGGGAGTGAGAGGGGGAGGGGGGGGTGAGAGGGGGAGGGGGTGGGTGAGAGGGGGAGGGGGTGGGTGAGAGGGGGAGGGGGTGGGTGAGAGGGGGAGGGGGGGGTGAGAAGTGAAGAGGGGGTGAGGTGGGGGCAGGGGGTGAGGGTAAAGACCCCAGAATCTCCTCCAAGTCCCGGGCGGTGGAGGGGGGGGGGGGTGGTGGTGGTGAACTGACCCAGGCCCAGGGCCTTAGGCCTCACTCACCCGCTCCTCCGACAACCGACCCGCGAACAGAGAACGACGGGTCGGGAACCGGAAACCGGTGTCCCTGACTCAACCGTCCTCCCGGACCGGAAGCCGGTGTCCCCCTCCCCTCCTCAAACTCCTTCCCCGCGCGTCCTCGCAACTCCCCGAAACCACCTCAAGACAACGCACCGGCCTGACCGGAAGTCCCCTGGCGCCCCACTCAAAACCGTCCGGGGCCGCGTGTCACACCGAATGGACTCCCCCAATTGGGCGCGATGTGTTGGTGTTGGGGCGGGGCCGGGGGTGCGTGGGGGCGGGGCCGTGACCGGGGAGGGCAAGTGGGCGGGGCCGCGGCCCGGGGTGAGGGGGCGGGGCCGTGGCCTTGGGGGCGGGGCCGCGGCCGGGAAGGGGCGGGGTTAGAGGGCGACGCCCCCGTCGTCCACCTGTCCGCGGGAAGGCGCCAAAGGATCGCCCCGAACTTTCCAGACGCTTCTAGAACTTTCCAAAGCGGGAAGATCTGCTTAATTTTCGACAAACTCACAGCCACGTTTAGTTAAAAGGAGCTGGACGGTTTAAAAGGACTTTTTTTTCCTCTCTCATAATGGTTCCAGAACAATCCACACGCTCCTGTTGGATGATGTTCTAGAACATTCCAGAAAGGGATCCAGCCTTTACCAGGAAAACAGACAGAAAGGAACGGAGAGAAAAAAAAATCTTTCCCCACGGAAAAAAAATTCCCAGGGAAGGGATGGAAATGTTATGTTAAATGATTTCAGAACTGGATCCAGAGGGGAAACGTTCTGGTGTGTTCCAGAAGTTTCCAAAGTTAAAAATCGCACAGCACCAGGTTATAGTCCGAGAGGTTTATTTGGAAGCACCAGCTGCTCCTCCACTCTATGACTCTATGAATCGGAATTCCGAGTGGAAACTGGCTCGATTTGGTCAACGGAACGTTCTGGAATGTTCCAGGCAAAGATCCAGAACGTTCGAGGTCCAGTTCCAGGGAAATATACAGACCGTTCTAGAATATTCCAGGGGGCAGCATCCGAAACTCAGAGTGATAAGGTCCAAATCATTCCAGATTATTTCCAGGGGAAGATCAGGAACTCTCGAAGATTGTTTCCAGGGAAATAAATGAATGTTCTAGAATACTCAGAGGAACGTCTGAAACTCAAGGTGATAAGGTCTGCATCATTCCAGAATATTCTGGGGGAACATCCAAAACTCAAGGAGTACGTTCCAGGGAAAGGTCTGGATCATTCCGGAATATTCTAGGGGAATACCCCGACCCCTACAAGATCAGTTTTCACGGATGCATCAGAACATTCTGGAAAATGTCATAAATAGATCCAGGGAATATTCAAGATTATCCTAGAAAATTGCAATCAAATTGTTCTTGAAAATTGCAAGCTGGTGGGGGGGGTGGGAGGGAGGTTCCCAGAGCTCTATAAGGTAGGTTCCAGGGAAGGTCTAGAATGTTCCAGAAAAATTCCAGAGCTTTGCCGCAGATTTGGCAATTTCCAAAAAAAACCAGTCCAGGCACTCAAGGAAATGTCCAGATGTGAGGGGATTTGACAAATTGAAAAAGGAAAATACTCCAGAAGGTGCATCAAAATTTTCAATTTTGAATCCAGGAATCATGAGGTTCCTTAAATTTGAATACATTTACAAATCGGTTTCTTGAGAGGGAACTAGGAAGTTCCGAAAATTCCTGAAATCTCACGCTTGCAGAACAAAACAGAATTTCACCGGGGATTTCAACCTACTCTAGGATGTTCCTGATAAAATTGGAATTTTTCAGATCCTTCCCAATATAGGAATTTGTTTTCTTTCCTTTCTCCTTTGTAGATTTCATATCTGCTGCATCGCTTGCTGAAAATTCCAGGATTTGTAACTTAAATATCCAAAACTGAGACTTGCTGTCCACGAGGCCATCCTACATCCAGTGGGGATGCTCTATCACTTCCCTATCACTTCTCTATCTCTACCACTTGTGGGAGTAATATCTTCGAGGAGAAAGTGAGGACTGCAGATGCTGGAGATCAGAGCTGAAAATGTGTTGCTGGAAAAGCACAGCAGGTCAGGCAGCATCCAAGGCACAGGAGAATCGACATTTCGGGCATGAGCCCTTCTTTAGGAATCAGGATTTTCAGCTGTGGGAGTAATATTAAGGAGAATTGAGTGGCTGAATTTGCGACATTTTTAGTAAGTGCCACCTCAAAGTCAGTGGCCGAGCCAAGATCCTAAGAATGCTTCATTGAAAATTTCAGAATTCAAATTGATCGTATATGCAGATCAGTCGCAATCTCAGTAAATGTCAGAACAGACTTGACGCTCTTAGTCTGTTCCAGTTGTTTTGCCTCACTTGGGTAGCGTGCTGGAAATCGAGCCCCACTATTTCTGGGGTCGGCACAAAAATTAAAGACTTTATGAGGGAAGTACCCGGAATTATGGGTGGCACAGTGGTTAGCACTGCTGCCTCACAGCGCCAGAGACCCGGGTTCAATTCCTGCCTCAGGCGACTGACTGTGTGGAGTTTGCACATTCTCCCCGTGTCTGCGTGGGTTTCCTCCGGGTGCTCCGGTTTCCTCCCACACTCCAAAGATGTGCAGGTCAGGTGAATTGGCCATGCTAAATTGCCCGTAGTGTTAAGTAAGGGGTAGATGTAGGGGTATGGGTGGGTTGCGCTTCGGCGGGGCGGTGTGGACTTGTTGGGCCGAAGGGCCTGTTTCCACACTGTAAGTAATCTAATTCCAATTTACCTGACTTTCACACCCGGGTTGACGGAAAGCACAGGCCAGGTTTCTGCATTTATTTCACAGTTAAAAATCACACAACACCAGGTTATAGTCCAACAGGTTTAATTGGAAGCTCCTTCATCAGATGGCATAACCACCTGATGAAGGAGCAGCCCTCCGAAAGCTAGTGGTTCCAATTAAACCTGTTGGACTATAATCCGGTGTTGTGTGATTTTTAACTTTTGTACACCCCAGTCCAACACCAACGTCTCCAAATCATATTTATTTCATGTCAGCATATAGAAATAGAATTAGGTGTTACTGTCACATGTACTGGAGGAGTACCGTGAAAGGTTTCCAGCCTTGCCTCTCATGACACCATCTTAGACGCAAAGTACCTAGGTACAAATCGTTGATACAAAAAGAGGAATAACAACTAAATAAAACTGATCCGATTACAAACCCCTTTAAACATACACAGAGGAAAGAAAAAACATGGATGTTTTGGACGGAGGGAAAATTGAGAAAGCAGTTCAGTGCTTTCTGTTCACAGGGTCTGTTGAGACGGTTCTTGTGCTGATCAGAAAGTTGCTTCTCAATCTTCCTTCAGAGTTTTTCATTGATTTGAAGGAGGCTGGTTCATACTTTAAAATGTCTCTGACTCTTTACTTAAAAGTCACACCTTACAGCACCGCTAAAAGACAGCACGGTACCTCAGTGGTTAGCACTGTCTCCCTCCTAGTGCCAGGGCTACCCAGGTTCGATTCCAGCCTTGGGTGACTGTTTGTGTGAAATTTGCGCATTCTCCCTGTGTCTGCATGGGTTTCCTCCCACAGTCCAAAGATGTGCAGGTTAGGGTGGATTACCCAGGGAAATGCAAGGATAGAGCATGGGGACAGGTCTGGGTTGGATGCTCTTCAAAGATTCTATGTGGACTTGATGGGCCAAATGGCCTGCTCCCACACTATAGGGTTTCTTGAAATGAATCTCATCAAATACATAAACTTTTTTTTGGTTTATTCTGAAACATGGATAAATTGGTGTTAAAAGCCTCCCTGGTAAAAACAAATCTGTAGGGTTAAAGAGGCTTTTGATGCAGAGAACACAAAAAGCTCCTGAGCTGGTGGAGATAAATGGCTTCTCCCCATTCTCGTTCACAACCCCCAAGCAGTTCAGCTGCTTGAGAACCAATCACATAGTTGTTGTTAGTTGAAGGCCTTTGTCATTGATAACTGGACAATAGTCCACAGACCTGTTGCCCGACTGAATCTTCATTTGTACTCACCCTTGCCTGCACTGTGTCTGCATCTTCTCCAACTACTGTTTGAAGCAGCAGCTGTGTAAACAGTACTTCCAATGAGTGTCAAGTTGCTTGCTTTCAAAGAACGTGCAGTAGTTCCTCAGCAATCTTTGGTTTTTAAAACAGATTGTTTCCCGTTTCAGTCCACATTTAAAAGTACAGAATAATGAAAAGACATACATTATTCTGTGTAATAGGCTTGAGGGGCTGAATGGCTTTCTCGCGTTTGTGTAGCAGGCTGAAGGAGGGGCTGAATGGACTCTTGCTGTAACGAGCTGAATGGTCTCCTTCTGTTCTAATATAATAGCTTCATACAGGCTGAATGACTCCTTGTGTAGCAGGCTCGAGTAGGGCTAAAATGTCTCCTCCTGTTCCTGTATGGCAGGCTGAAGAGAGGCTGAATGGCCTACTCTTGTTCCTGTGTAAGAAGTTCAAAGAGGGGACTGAATAGGCTTCCTATTCCTGCACAACAGGTTTGATAAGGAACTGAACAATCTCCTCATTTTCCTGTGTCAAAGGCTCAAGGTAGCTGAATGAGCCTCCTCTTGTTCCTGTGTAACAAGGTTGAGAATGGGTTATGTTCCTAGGTAACAAACCTGAGAGGCTGAAATGGCCCTTCTCCTATCCCTGTGTAACGTACTGTGAGAAGGGGCTGAATGGCCTTTTTCAGTTACAATGTAGCAATCACTGATGGAGTTGAATGGCCTCTTCCTGATCCTGTTCCTGTGCAACAGCCTGAAGGGTTTCAGTACACTCTTTCTGATCACGTATAAGAGATTCAAGAAGGGCTGAATGGCTTCCTCTTGATCTTGTACAATGAGGCTGAATGTGCTCATCTTTATGTGTTGAAAAATGTGTTGCTGGAAAAGCGCAGCAGATCAGGCAGCATCAAAGGAGCAGGAGAATCGACGTTTCGGGCATAAGCCCTGAAGAAGGGCTCATGCCCGAAACGTCGATTCTCCTGCTCCTTGGATGCTGCCTGACCTGCTGCGCTTTTCCAGCAACACATTTTTCAGCTCTGATCTCCAGCATCTGCCGTCCTCACTTTCATCTTTATGTGGAGCAGGCTCAAGTAGTGAGTGGCCTTTTTCTCTTTTATTGTTCATACATTGCTGGCTGGCCCAGCATTTATTAGAGTCACAGAGATGAGCAGAACTGAAACTTGGTTCAACTCCTCCATGCTGACCAGATATCCTAAATTAATCTAGTCCCATTTGCCAGCATTTGGTCCACATCCCTCTAAACCCTTCCTATTCATATACCAATCCAGATGCTTTTTAAATGTTTTAGTTGTGCCAACTACCACCTCTTCCTCTGGCAGCTCATTCCATACACACCTCTGTGTAATAAAGATGTCCTTTTAAATCTTACCCCTCTCAATTTAAACCTATGCCCCTCTAGTTTTGGACTCCACTACCCTGGGGAAAAGATCTTGGCTATTCACCCTGTCGCTACTTGCCATGTTGAAGGTGATGGTAAGCTGCCTTCTTTAACGACTGCAATCCTTGATTAACAGGTTCAAAGGGACAGAATGGCCTTCTGCAGTTTTTTGTATAACAAAGGGCCTCCTTCTGTTCTGTGAACCAAACTCGAGGGGGCCACTTCTTCTTGTGAGACAAGTTTGAGAGGCTGAATGGGCTCCTCCTGTTCTTTATGTAACGCACTCAAAGGGCCTGGCTGGCTTCCTTTTGATCCAGTGCAACATTTGAAGAGTTGCATGGGCCTTCTTCTGATCCTGTGTGACATCCTTAAGGAGGCAAATGGCCTCCTGTGTTAGACCCAGAGAGAAGAACAAAGAGATGTCCTGAACATTTCAGTACCAGGATTATTGTGACTTCTAACTGTAACAGAACATACAACCTAGTCGATTGTGAGTATGGGTTAGAAGGCAGAGACAAACAAAATTGAATATTGTGTTCCAGATTTATTGAAACTGTCTTAGAAATCATGAATTATCCAGACTAAAGTCCCAGGTTTTGGTTCCAGGTTTAGTGATTTATCTTTAAACATTTACTGTGGTCTTTTATTTGATTCGATATATTGTCAAATGTACCCAGCTACAGTGAAAATTTTTATTTTTCATGCAGTACAGGCAAATCATGCAAAGGTCAGAATGTGATTGAACAAGAGCAAGGAATACAAAGGTATGGCTGCTAAGAACATGAATTGAGGTTTAAAAGTGCAGAATAATTGTAAAAAATGTGAGAATAAGATCTGCTGTGAGAGCTCACAAATGGTCGGCCAGTGTCAGTGAATATTGAAGCAGAAGTGAATTGTTATCTGAGACCATTGCTGATCTCATGTCTCCCACACAGTCATGCAATACCATCAATGTCTAGAAATCAATCTTGGACTTGATCAGAGATTAATCAGCTAGCAAGGAAACTTGAAAGGGTTCAGAAAAGATTTACGAGGATGTTGCCAGGGTTGGAGGGTGTGGAGGGATATAGGGAGAGGCTGCATAGGCTGAGGCTATTTTCCTTGGAGCTTCGGAGGCTGAGGGGTGAACTTATAGAGGTTTATAAAATCACGGGAGGCATGGATAGGGTAAATAGTCAAGGAATAGATTAGAATGGTGCAGGTCAGGCATTATCCGAGAAGAAGGAAAATCAATTTTTCGGGTAAAAGTCCTTCCTGATGAAGCATCACTCTAATCTAGACTCTGATCTCCAGCATCTGCAGTCCTCACTTTTGCCTAAATAGTCAAGATCTTTTTCCTGGGGTGGAGGAGTCTAGAACTAGAGGGGATAGGTTTAGGGTGAGAGGGAGAAGATTTAAAAGGGACCTAAAGGGCAACGTTTTCATGTAGAGGGTGGTGCATGTCTGGAACGAGCTGCCAGAGGAAGTAATGGAGGCTGGTATAATGACAACATTTAAAAGGCATCTGGATGGGTATATGAATAGGAAAGGATTAGAGGGATGTGAACTAATGCCGGTAAATGGGACTAGATTTATTTAGGATATCTGTTCAGCATGGATGAGTTGGACTGAAGGTTATGTTACACACTGGAGAGTGAAAGAAGTCTTAGTGAAAGTGAAAGAAATCCCAGCCAATCCAGCCTCGCCCAAACCACCCTCCATTCCCAGCAACATCCTGGTAGATCTTCTAAACCCTCTCTAGCTTAATAATTTTGTGGAGGTGCCAGTGTTGGACTGGGGTGGACAAAGTTAAAATCAGACAACACCAGGTTATAGTCCAACAGGTTTATTTGGAAGCACTAGCTTTCAGAGCGATGCTCCTTCATCAGGTGGTTGATCCTGCCCCACTAGCCACCTGATGAAGGAGCAGCGCTCCAAAAGCTTGTACTTGCAAGTAAACCTGTTGGACTATAACCTGGCGTTGTGTGATTTTTAGCATAATAGTAGTCTTCCTATAACAGGGCAACCAGAACTGGAGACAGTACTTCAGGAGACACCTCGCCAATGTCCTGTACAATCTCAACATGTCTCCCCAACTCCTGTACTCAAAAGTCTGAGCAATCACGGCAATCATGCTAAATGCCTTTTAACCATGAACTTTTATAAGACAGGGCAGATGGCACAAACCTTTCCCCACTTGTGAAAGTGTCAAGAAAGAGACAACACTGATTGAAAGTAATTCTCAAAAGGAACTAAAACAGTATAAAATTGCATCATGTAAGTAGCTTAAGGTCTGAAATGCACTGTTTGGAGGGCACGTTCAGTTGAACATTCTGAAGAGAACTTCAGCTGTTACCTTGTTACGATCCTGGACCTGAACATAACTTTTATGTTACAAACTTGCTAGGGACTAGTGGCTTTTATTTTTAAAGTAGTCAAATTGTGTGATGTCTGGGCACATAAACCAAGAGAATAAAGCCACAAGATTCCACTATGTTGAACAAATAATGAACTTTATTATACATTAGAACTTTAATACGTTCTACTATATACGCACAATTCATATTTAACGCCCAGAATTAACATGATAAATATGCCAATAGACTGTGCTTGACCACTGCACAGTGCAAATCAAATAGCAAATGTAATCAAAACAGATCTCACAGATTTCTCACCCAGTTATTAAAGACATGATGGTTCATCAAATCTAATTTTCTAAGAGATTACAATTCTTTTGCTAAGCTGTCCCTCTCACAAGTCGCTGTGTCATGGACTGTCTCAATGACTGCTCCTGTTCTGGTTGATCACCTTCCTTTCCTAGACCTGAGCTCCCTTGGACTCCGAAATTGCAGGTCAGCACTCACTCGCAAGCATAAGTCCAGCCCTCCACCAATAGTTTGAATCAGTCTTATCCCTGAGTTCTACTACCCCTCTCCACCATGCCCAGCCCAAGTTCCAATCTTGCTCAGCTATATTCAAGCAAATACTGCCTGAAACCCTCTTCTCTCAGGTATGCTGAACTCTTAATTCTCCTGAGCCCTTCAAGGCTATCCCCCAACCCAAAGCCAATGACCTTCCCACTTTCTCAGCTCCGCAGAAATTTAGCTGTTTCTTTCTGAAGTATATTCAATTACTTGCCTTTCACACATTTCTAAGGATGTTGAGATTGTACAGGGCGTTGGTGAGGCCACCTCTGGAGTACTATGTCCGGTTCTGGTCTCCCTGTTACAGGAAGGATGTCATTAAGCTGGAGAGGATTCCGAAGAGAGTTACCAGGATGTTGTCTGGACTGGAGGGTTTGAATGATAAGGTGAGGCTGGATAGGCTGAGACTTTTATCACTGGAGGGTAGGAGGTTCAGGGACGACCTTATAGAAGTTCATAACATCAAAAGGGGCATGGATAAGGTGAATGGCGGGCATCTTTTCCATAGGGTGGGAATTTCAAGATTGGAGGCATATTTTTAAGGTGAGAGGAGAAAGATTTTAAAAAGACATGAGGCGCATTTTTTTTTTTACACAGAGTGGTTTGTGTGTGGCATGAGTAAGGGCTGGATGTGGGAACAGTTACAACATTTGGATAAGTACACGAATAAGAAATGTTTGCACAGACATGGGCCAAGTGCAGGCAGGGTGGGACTAGTTTAGTTTGGGAACATGGTCAGCATGGACTGGTTGGGACAAAGGGTCTGTTTCCATGCTGTACGGAGAATCCTACAGGTTCACCCCACCTGCTGAATGAAGAAATGTTTTCTCATCTGTGTCCCAAATTGCTTCCTCTGTATCTTGAGATCCTTATTCTGGACTGTAGCATTCCCCCCCCCCACCCCGTCCCCGTCCACGAAACAAGGAAAACATCATCCCTGCATTAAGACTTGCCCTTCCTTGCCCGGATTCGATGTTTCAATGAAACCCTCTGTAATTATTCTAAACTCTGGTAAATACAGGTCCGGTCAACCCAATCTCTCATCGTATGACAACCCTATTGCAGGAAAAAGACTCCTCTCATCCTAAAATAACTGTGTCCTTTGGACTCCTCTTCCATGACCCACAGACTGTCCTGTGTGACCTATCATAAACCTTGCAATAATTCCCTCCCCGATCGCTGAACAGAATTGAGTGTTTCTAACATTTTGAGATAGTTATAATGGAACTGAGTGTACTCTGGAGGCTACATTCTCACAGTGTGCTGGAAAAGGAGTTTTAACAACACGTCTTTTCCTTCAGCAATATTAAACTTTACTTGTTAAATAAAACACAGAAATGTGGGCAGGGTAGGGAAGTACAGCTGGAGTGCAATTGGTTCCTGTCTTGCTAACACCGGTACTTACAAACGAGACTATGTACTGTTAATTTTTAAAATCCCATGAGTGAAACGAATGGGCATATTATACTGTGTTGTTCCGATTTGCAGAAACATTGACTTACAAACGTACTCAGGATTGGAACCCATTTGTAACCCAGGGACCTCCTGTATGTGGATGTTGGCGGACACCCATATGGTCCCCTTAAGACCACAAGGTGTAGTAGCAGAAGCAGCCCGTTGAGTCTGCCCCTCCATTCATGGAGATCGTGGCTGATCTGATAATCCTCAACTCCACTCTACAGCATTTTCCTTATAACCTTTGATCCCTGTACTGGGTAAAAGTCTGAAATAACATTAGGAAGCTGGAGATCTGAAACACACAATTAAACGTCTTTGATCTTGATCTCACTCTTTGTGCGCCTTCTCTGCAGCCATTTCACACTATTCTTCACTTTGTTCTGTTACCCTAATACACTTTGTAAAGTATGATCTGTCTGTACTGCGCACAAAACAAAACTTTTCACTGTACCCAGGTACATGTGACAACAATGAATCAAATCAAATCAAACCAAACCTCGACCTTGAATATACTTAACAACCCAGCCTCTGCAGTCATCTCTAAGCTGAAGAATTCCACAAATTCACTGTCTTCTGAGAAAATGAATTTCTCCTCATCTGTCCTAGAAAGGCACACCCTTATTCTGAGAGTATGCTTTCTGGGCCTAGACTATCCCACAAGTGAAAGCAAGCTATCTGCATCTACCCGATCAAATCTGATAAGAATCTTGTTTGATTCAATAAAGTCTCCTCTCATCTTCTAAACATCAGTGATTACAGGCCAAACCCATCATCCACAAATGCCATTAGTGTCTGCAGCTTGATGACCCTCAACTCAGAGTTAGTGCACTGACGTCTGAGCTTCAGATGCTGTGAAGCATCGGCGGGGGGGGAAGTTAGCTGAACACTTTGTTCCAAGGGGATCATTACACCTCGTGGATCAGGTGTCACGCCCAAGAGGGAGGCAGAAACGGAGATCCCAAAGGCAGTCGAGGAGGAACCTCAGCCCTTGAGGAATTGTTCATCAGGTTTGAGGTCCCTACAACCTGCGTGGGTAATAACAGTGGCCAAAGGGAGAATGAGTAGACTGACAATGGCACCATGCCATTCATGTTGGGGAGATTGTTCCTGCAGTGGAAGAACATTGCGTATAGGAGTTGGGAGGTCATGTTGCGACTGAACAAGACATTGCTGAGGCTACGTTTAGAATACTGCATCCAATTCTGGTCATCCCGCTAATGGAAGGATGTTGTTAAACTAGAAAGGGTACAGAAAAATAATTTACAAGAATGTTGCCAGGACTGGAGGGTTTCAGTTCTAAGGAGAGACTGGATAGAATGGGACATTTTTCTCTACAGCATTGTAGGTTGAAGGGGTGACTTTATAGGCTTTGGGGGGGGGGCATCCTCAAAGCATTTCCTTTGCCCTCAGAACATGAAGTGGGAGCTTACATTTGGAGGTGAAATATTAGCCTGGATAAAAGGATTGGCTAACAAACAAGAAATAGAAAGTTGGGGTGAGTAGGTGATTTTCAGATTGGAAAACTGTAACTAGTGGAATATTATGTTCAGTTCTGGTCTTCCTGCTTTGGAAATATGTTGTTACATTTGAAAGTGTGCAGAAAAGATTTACAAAAATGTTGCCGGGGTTGGAGAGTTTGAGCAAGAGAGACAGAAACTGAATAGGCTGAGGCTATTTTCCCTGGAGAGTCAGAGGCTGAGGGGTGATCTTATACAGGTTTATAAAATCGTGAGGGGCATGGATAGGGTGAAGAGCAGAGGTCTTTTACCCAGGGTAAGGGAGTCCAAAACGAGAGGGCATGGGTTTAAGGTGAGAGGGCAGAAGATATAAAAGGGACCTGAGGGGCAACGTTTTCACACAGAGAATGGTGCATGTATGGAATAAGCTGCCAGAGGAAGTGATGGAGGCTGGTACAATTACAACATTTAAAAGGCTCATCAAGCAAGACTAAATTAGGATATCTGATCAGCATAGATGAGTTGGACCAAAGGGTCTGTTTCTGTGCTGTACGTCTCTATGACTCTCTATGAATGCCACAGGGATCTGTAAGGGGGCCACAACCTCTTACAGTCTGCAACAATGGTCTGGATGATGGAACCAACCATACTATCACCACAATTGCTAATGATATAAAGATAGGTAGGAAATCAAGCCATGAGGAGGATACAAGAGGTTTGTTTAGGCATTTGAACGAAAATTGGACAAATGGAGTATGATGTGGGAGAATGTGAGGCTGCCCACTTTGGCAGGGAGAAAGGAAGAGCAGAATATTGTTTAAATAGAGAGAAAGTAGAGCATGTTACAGTACAAAAGAACCTGGGTTTCCTCATACACAGATCACAACGTAGAAGGAATATTGGCTTTTATTGCAAGGGCCGGAGCTCAAAACAAAGTCTTGCTACAACCGCACAGGCTATTGGTGGATTCTGCATGGAGTACTGTTACAGCTTCACCCTCCTTGCTTAAGAAAATACTCTCTCGCGTTGGAAGAAGATTCACTCAGCTGATTGCTGGGCCGGAGGGTTTGTCACATGAAGAAAGGTTGAGCAGGTTGTCCCTCCCTGCATTACAGTTGAGATGAATGGAAGTTAATCTTATTGAAATGGAAGATTCTGAGGCGGAGGACTTGATGCTGAGGGGATTTTTCTCATGAACGATGAGGACTCTAAACACCAGAGGGCATCATTTGAAAAGAAGAGGTCACCTACTAAAGGAGGATATTTTTTCTCTCTCTTTGTTAGCCTTTAGAATTCTCTCGCCCAGCAGAGGTTAGGTCACTAAATATATTCAGAGCTGAATTAGATCGAGTTTTGATTGATGAGGGTGTAAACATTGATGTGCTGCAAACAGGAAAGAGAATTTGAAGCCACAAACAGACCAGTCACAACCTTAGCAAATGATGTAGCAGGTTGGAGAGGCTGAGTGACCCACTCCCACTTATATTCCCTACAATCTCATGTGTTTTTGGCCAGGCACTGTAATGTGACCAGATAATACAAGCTGTTACTAGTGAACAAAGTTAAGCACCCAACCCTTTGGCCTGTGCATGGGGTAGTTTATCAAAAATCCTTCACGTCTCACACGGACAGAATGCAGACAAATTCTTTTGGGCAATTTGCTGGTAGGTTGGCCATTTTTAAAAGCCCATAGCCAACATTTCTGTCCACTTAAACGTAAGCATACGGTCAGTAAATAGTGCATAATTGTTACACTTGGCTGTTGGAGTGTTAGCAAATGGAACAAACATTTCAGACACGGCAAGATCCCACAAGAATGCATGCTCGGTCAGCTTTTCTTTCGTGGTATTAATGGGAATGCTGGCCAGGGTGTAGGAAGAACTCCACCCCACCACTACCATTCTTCAGTAGTTGTCTGGGGTATTTACCCGAGAGGCCTCTTGGTTTGATGCCTCCTCTGACAGACAGTGTACCGACAGTGCGGCACTCTCTCAGCAATGGGCACTGCCAGTGTCAATCCAGCCAGAGGAAGGAGCTCAAACCTTCTCATGAAAACTGAGTCATCCCAGTTGGCACCTAGCCTCTCTCAAAGCAAAGACACATCATCAGTAAAGCATTCCGCAAATAACCTTTTAACTGATCCTGCGAAAAAGGACACAAAGCAACCCAAGACTTACCACATAGCTAAAAGGTACATGCCTTATCCCCCAGTCAGAACACTGCCTTCAGTGTCATGCTGTACTCAGGTCTGACTGAACACTAACTACAAACACACCGCACCCATCCAAAAAGAAATGATTAGTTAAATCTGAAGATGATTTCAAGAATTTATTGGAATTGACAAAATCTCAAGGATGTCATTGGTGTCTTTCATTCTGCACCTGTCTGTCCCATTGTGTGTGTCTCTCTCTGTCTCTGTATATGTCTCTCTCTGTTCCCTGTATGTGTGTTTCTCTCTATCCCTCTGTCGATATGTCTGTCTTTCACTTGATCTGTATGTCTTTGTGTGTGTGTGTGTGTATGTGTGTGTGTGTCTCTCTCTCTGTGCCTCTCCCCTCTCATCATTCTATCAGACTCTCCACCTCGTGCCATCAGTCTCTGTCCTTGTGCTACTCTGAAGATATTCAGACATCATGAAAATCTGAGAACTCTGTGTAGCTGCGATGACCAGCTAATCATATCACTCAGGTATCTTTGTGAGAGGGACAGACACCTGTGAAAATGACCCCATTGAGCATCCCTTAAATGTATTAAAATTTATCCAAAGCAGAAACTACAAACCAGAGAATCAAGACATTTAATATTTCACTTTATATATTTGAATCGCTTGAAGCCATCACCAACTGAACCACAAGGTTCCCCATACCACTTAGAAATTATACCTAGCGGCCACTGTAATGTTGGACAGATAAAGAGTATTGAAGCAGGACTCAGTGTCATGGGAGCAGCAATTCAGATGGTTTTTCCGAGTAGCATTTTGACTGCCACAGATGCGACTAAAGAAAGACCGTTTCTGTGGAAACAAAATGAGACAGTAAGGAGTCTCATCTGAAGTTTTACAGTTCTTTGTAACTTACTGTGGTAATCTTTCCACCACGACCATGACCAGGAATCACAGCCATGAGTCAGCTTCTCATTTTGGGAATGATTTGGAGATGCCAGTTTTGGACTGGGGTGTACAAAGTTAAAAATCACACCACACCAGGTTATAGTCCAACAGGTTTAATTGGAAGCACACTAGCTTTCGGAGCGACAGTGATGATGAAGGAGCATCGCTCCGAAAGCTGGTGTGCTTCCAATTAAACCTGTTGGATTATAGCTTGGTGTTGTGTGATTTTTAACTTTTTTCATTTTGGGAAGTTAGCAACGAGGATTGGAGATATCAGGATCCAACAGGACATGGTCAGCACAGGACTAGATACAGGTTAAAGCTCTCTCTGGACTGATCCACCAAACACTCATAGGACAGATCCAGTTTCGGTTTAGACACAGAGTAAAGCTTCCTCTACACTGTCCCCCCATCAAACACTCCCAGGACGGGACAGCATGGGGATAGATACAGAGTAAAGCTCCCTCTACACTGTCACCCCATCCAACACTCCCAGAACAAGGACAGCATGGGTTTAGATACAGAGTAAAGCTACCTCTACACTGTCCCCCCATCAAACACTCCCAGGACAGGGACAGCACGGGGTTAGATACAGAGTAAAGCTCCGTCTACACTGTCCCCACATCAAACACTCCCAGGACAGGGACAGCACGGGGTTAGATACAGAGTAAAACTCCGTCTACACTGTCCCCACATCAAACATTCCGAGGATAGGGACAGCATGTGGTTCAAAACAGAATAAAGTTCTCTCAACATTGTCACAGCAGGAAGCATGAGTGTATTTATACATTGTTGAGGAATGCTTTCATTTCTGCAGCCTGTTTGTCTGAATTCATGTTGGAGGCAGTCCAAATTAACTCGCGATATCGTTCTGTCTCCTAATGTGATGAGAATCTTTTTTTTCCCCCATTGATTGAGATAGATTTGAACTGATGGCAGAGCAGCAAACACTCACTGTCTTAACTCCAGGGACGCCACCTCTTCTGATGTTCCCAAGTCTCTGCCACAATTTGTTTATCAATGGCAGACACTAGATGACAGTACTGAGCTTTCCTACTGGCAAATCAGTGAGTACCAACTTCTACTGACAGCTGAGCTGGATTCAGCTGGCCAACTAAATGAAGCACAATGCTAGGGTTCAGCTATACATAACCATGTTGTTTAATGAGGAATTGGGTTGTCGTGTTGCTGCTGGTACAGGACATTGGTGAGGCCACTTTTGGAATACTGCATTCAATTCAGACCACCCTGCTATAGGAAGGACGTTGTGAGTCATAGAGTCATAGAGATGTACAACATGGAAACAGACCCTTCGGTCCAACCCGTCCATGCCGACCAGATATCCCAACCCAATCTAGTTCCACCTGCCAGCACCCGGCCCATACCCCGCCAAACCCTTCCTATTCATATACCCATCTAAATGCCTCTTAAATGTTGCAATTGTACCAAGCCTCCACCACATCCTCTGGCAGCTCATTCCATACATGTACCACCCTCTGTGTGAAAACGTTGCCCCGTAGGTCTCTTTTATATCTTTCCCCTCTCACCCTAAGCCTATACCCTCTAGTTCTGGACTCCCCGACCCCAGGGAAAAGATTTTGTCTATTTATCCTATCTATGCCCCTCATAATTTTGTAAAACTCTATAAGGTTTACAAAAGGTTTTGGGCGGCACGGTGGCATGGTGGTTAGCACTGCTGCCTCACAGCGCCATAGACCTGGGTTCAATTCCCGCCTCAGGAGACTCTTTGTGTGGAGTTTGCACATTCTCCCCATGTCTGCGTGGGTTTCCTCCGGGTTCCTCCCACAATCCAAAAACGTGCAGGTCAGGTGAATTGGCCATGCTAAATTGCCCGTAGTGTTAGGTGAAGGGGTAAATGTAGGGGAATGGGTCTGGGTGGGTTACGCTTCGGTGGGTTGGTGTGGACTTGTTGGGCCAAAGGGCCTGTTTCCACACTAAGTAATCTAATTTAATCCATGGTCACCCCTCAGCCTCCGATGCTCCAGGGTAAACAGCCCCAGCCTGTTCAGCCTCTCCCTGTAGCTCAGATCCTCCAAACCTGGCAACATCCTTGTCAATCTTTTCTGAACCCTTTCAAGTTTCACCACATCTTTCCGATAGGAAGGAGACCAGAATTCGATAAAGCTTGGCACTGGAAAAGGCACAGCAGGTCAGGAAGCATCTGACGAGCAATGGAGTCGAAGTGTCAGGCAGGACCCTTCTTCAGGATTGGGGATGGGGGAACAGGGTTGAGAGATAAATGGGGAAGGGGGATGGGGCAACCCGATAGGCGGGTAAAGGTAGGAGGTGATAGTGGTCGGATGATGGGAAGGGTGAAGCAGATAGATGGGAACTGATTAGGTCAGGTCAAGTCAAGATGGCAGATCTGAATTGGAGGGTTGCATCTGGGATGAGGAGTGGGGAGGGGAGATTTGGAAACTGGTGAATTCAATGTTCGTGCCATGTGGTTGTAGGCTCCCAAGGCAGAAGATGAGATGTTCCTCCTCATCTTCCACCTTATGTAGGCAGTGGAGGAGGCCCAGAACGGATATGTCCCAAGGGACGTGGGAGGGGAAGTTGAAGTGAATGGCCACAGGAAGGTGAGGTTGGTTACTGCATATGGACCAAAGAGGTTCCCTGAACTATTCTGCGAGTTTGCTCTTGGTGTTTCCAATGTAGAGGAGACCACATCAAGAGCACCAGATGCAGTAAATGAGGTGAGAGGATGTGCAAGTAAATCTCTGCCGCATTTGAAACAATCCTTTGGGGCCTTGGACGGAGGTGAGGGGGTGGGCAGAGAGGGAGGTGCAATGCGGGTGCAGGTTTTGCACCTCTTACAGTGGCTGGGGAAGGTGCCAGGAGTGGAGAGGGGGTTAGCGGGGAGTGTGGACCTAACGAGGGAGTCACGGAGGGAACGGTCCCTACGGAATGCAGATAGGGATGGGGAGGGAAATATAAATTTGGTGGTCGGGTCTGACTGTAGGTGGCGAAAGTGGGGGGAGGACGCTGTGCTGGATTTGGAGATTGGTGGGGTGGAATGTGAGGACCAGGAGGATTCTACCCTTGTTGGGGTTGCAGAGGGTGGGGTTTGAGGGCAGAAGTGTGGGAAATGGAGGAGATGTGATTGGGGTGGGAAAATCTAGGATGTCCTGGAGAAGAATTGCTCATCCTGACCGCAAATACAGCAGAGGCGGAGGAATTGGAAGGAGGGGATCACGTCTTTGCAGGAGGTGGGGCGGGAGGAGGTGTAGTCAAGGTAACTGTGGGAGTCAGTGGGTTTGTAGTAGACATTGGTGTGTAGTCAGTCACTGGAGATGGAGATGGGGAGGTCCAGGAAGGGGAGGGAGGTATCGGAGATGGACAAGGTGAATTTGAGGTCAGGGTGCAAGGTGTTGGTGTGACGAATTAACTGTTCACATTGTGGCACGGTGACTAAGTGGTTAGCACTGCTTCCTCACAGCACCACGGGCCCAGGTTCAATTCCAGCCTCGGGTGACTGTCTGTGTGGAGTTTGCACATTCTCCCCGTGTCTGTGTGGATTTCCTCCGGGTGCTCTGGTTTCCTTCAACAGTCCAAAGATATTAGGGTGGATTGGCTGTTCTAAATTGCCCATAGTGCTCAGAGATGTGTAGGTTAGGGTGGATTGACCATGCTAAATTGTCCCGTAATGTCCAGGGATGTGCAGGTTAGGTTGGATTGGCCATAGGAAATTGCCTGTAGTGCTCAAGGATAATTAGGTTAGATGCATTAGTTGGGGGAATGTAGAATAATAGGTACGGGAAAGGGTCTGGGTGGGTTACTCTTCAGAGGGTCGATGGGGATTTGTTGGGCCAAATGGCCTGTTTCCACACTGTAATGGATTCTATGGGCACTGATACAGTCATCAATGTAGCAGGGGGAATGGTGCTGGTATAACTGTGGAAGAGGGACTGTTCCACATCTCCTATGAAGAGGCAGGCAGCCACCCGTGTGGTTTGTGGGAAGTGGGAGGATTGAAAGGAGAAGTTGCTGAGGGTAAGGTCCAGCTCTGCCAATCAAATGAGGGTGGAGGGGGACTGGGTTGGTCGGCGGGAGAGGAAGAAATGGAGGGTTGGAAGGCCTTCATTATGAGGGAATGCAGGCGTAGAGGGACTGGATGTCCATGGTGAAAATGAGGCGTTGGGAGTAGGGGAAATTGAAAGTCGTGGAGGGGTTGGACAGCCTGGGTGGTATCTCAAACGTAGGTGGGGAATTCCTGCACCAAGGGGGACAGCACAGAGTCAAGATAAATGGAAGGAAGTTCAGTGAGGCAGGAGCACTACTGTGTCCAGTTCTGGTCGCCACATTACCAAAAGGATGTGGACGCTTTGGAGAGGGTGCAGAGAAGGTTTATGAGGATGTTGCCTGGTATGGAAGGTGCTGGCTATGAACAGAGGTTGAGTAGGTTAGGATTGTTTTCATTAGAAAAAAGGAGATCGAGGGGGGGACCTGACTGAGGTCTACAAAACCATGAAGGGTATAGACTGGGTAGATAGAGATCCCAGGGTGAGGGATTCAATAACAAGAGGTTACGCTTTCAAGGTGAGAGGCGAAATATTTAAGGGAAATACACGCAAGTACTTTACACAGAAGGTGGTAGGTGCCTGGAACACATTGCCAGCGGAGGTAGTAGAGGCAGGCCCAGTGGATTCACTTAAGATGCATGAGTAGATGGGGAGCAGAGGGTTACAGATTGCTTGGGAATTGGGCGGTAGGTTTAAACAGTGGATTTGGATTGGCTCAGGGTTGGAGGGCCAAAGGGCCTGTTCCTGACCTGTAAATTTTCTTTGTTCTTTGACAGGTGGAGACCGGGGCAGTCAGGTTTGTGGAGTTTTGGTAAGAAATAGAACCAAGGGTGGTGCAGGGTTGGGGGACGATGAGGTTGTGAGATCAGCTGGGGTGATGAGATTGTGGATGGTCTTGGAGATGATAGTTTGGTGATGACAGGTGTGATCGTGGCCAAGGGGGTCGCAGGAGGAGGTGTCAGCGTGTTGGTGCCCAGCTTCAGCGATGTAGGGTTTCGGTGCGCCGATGTTGTGAAACATGAAAGGGTTCGGAAAAGATTGACAAGGATGTTGCCAGGGTTGGAGGATTTGAGCTACAGGGGGAGGCTGAACAGGCTGGGGCTGTTTTCCCTGGAGCGTCGGAGGCTGAGGGGTGACCTTACAGAGATTTATAAATTTGTGAGGGAGTTGCATAGGGTGAATAGGTCTTTTGCCTGGGGTGAGGGAGTCCTGAACTGGAGAGCATAGGTTTAAGGTGAGAGGGGAAAGGGACCTGAGGGGCAATTTTTTCACACAGAGGGTGGTGTGTGTATGGAATGAGCTGCCAGAGGAAGTGGTGGAGGCTGATACAATTACAGCATTTAAAAGGATGGGGACATGAATAGGAAGGGTTTAGAGGGACATGGGCTAACTGCTGACAAATGGGACTAGATTAATTTAGGATATCTGGTCAGCATGGATGAGTTGGACCGAAGGGTCTGTTTCCGTGCAGTTCCACTCTCTGACTCTATAATTGTGTGTGATAACCATGTCTTTTCTGGACTCTAACCAGTTATTTACTGAAACCATGAGTTTGTGTTGGGATGGACCAGCATCCCTTGCTGCTGTGTTCCACACAGATGGGATTGGTATCAGTGGTAGCCTGGCGCAATGATCTTGTCTGTGATGCCCGACACAGTCAGATAGCCAGCCAGCACCACTAAAAGTGCCACCTGGGGGGAGGGAACAAACAAATCACAAAAGAAGATATATCCTGACCTTCTCGACCACACAGTCATTCCTCTGCTTTGGGTTGCTATGGGAACAGCAGTCACTCCGTATCGTCGTCAATAGCTTGGATATCGGCCTGAATACATAAAAACAATTCAGTCAACAAACAAATCCGTTTCTAAGTATTGCCTTTCTCCATGCTCCTCCCCTTGTTGAATTTTATCCTCCATCTCACTCTCCCAACCAAGGTCACCAGGAAGTGGGAGAGAATGACAGTGTAGTTCATAAACTTTAAAACAAAACCCTGTGATACCCTGATCAAGTTAAACTGTCAGTTTATTCAACAGTGCCGTCATCAGAAAGGCAAATCCCTTCACTGCTGTCCCTGTCCCTGGGAGTATTTGATTGGAGGAGGGGGAAACAGTGTAGAGGGAGCTTTACTCTGTATCTAACCCCGTGCTATCCCTGTCCCTGGGAGTGTTTGATGGGGACAGTGTAGAGGGAGCTTTACTCTGTATCTAACCCCCGTGCCATCCCTGTCCTGGGAGTGTTTGATGGGGGACAGTGCAGAGGGAGCTTTACTCTGTATCTAATCCCAAATTGTCCCTGTCCTGGAAGTGTTTGATGGGGGGACAGTGTAGAGGGAGCTTTACTATTTATCTAACCCCGTCCTGTCCCTGTCCCTGGGAGTGTTTGATGGGGGGACAGCGTAGAGAGAGCTTTACTCTGTATCTAACCCCATGCCGTCCCTGTCCTGGGAGTGTTTGATGGGGGACAGTGTAGAGGCAGCTTTACTCTGTATCTAATCCCAAATTGTCCCTGTCCTGGAAGTGTTTGATGGGGGGCAGGGTCGAGGGAGCTTTATTCCAACTCTAACCCTGTACTATTCCTGTCCTGTGAGTGTTTGAGGGGGGGCAGTGTAGAGGGAGCTTTACTCTGTATCTAACCCAGTGCTGTCCCTGTCCCTGGGAGTGTTTGATGGGGACAGTGTAGAGGGAGCTTTACTATTTATCTAACCCCGTGCTGTCCCTGTCCCTGGGAGTGTTTGATGGGGGGACAGTGTAGAGAGAGCTTCACTCTGTATCTAACCCTGTGCTGTCCCTGTCCCTGGGAGTGTTTGATGGGGGGACAGTGTAGAGAGAGCTTTACTCTGTATCTAACCCCATGCTGTCCCTGTCCCTGGGAGTGTTTGATGGGGGGACAGTGTAGAGGGAGCTTTACTCTGTATCTAACCCCGTGCTGTCCCTGTCCCTGGGAGTGTTTGATGGGAGGGACAGTGTAGAGGAGGCTTTATTCTGTATCTAACCCTGTGCTGTCCCTGTACAAAGAGTTCTGTATTTGATGGGGGGAATCAGTGTCGACTGAGCTTTACTCTACCTAACTGTATCAGAAGTCTGATGTACAAAGAGACTTGGGAGTTCTAGTCCAGGATTCTCTCAAGGTCAACTTGCAGGTTGAGTCAGTCGTTAGGAAGGCAAATGCAATGATGGCATTTATTTTGAGAGGAATTAAATATGAAAGCAGGGATGTACATCTCAGGCTGTATAAGGCTGTGGTCAGACCTCGTTTGGAGTATTGTGTGCAGTTTTGGGCCCCGTATCTCAGGAAGGTTGTACTGCACCTGGAGCATGTTCAGAGGAGCTTCACAAGAATGGTCCCAGGAATGAAAAGCTTAATGTATGAGGAATGTTTGAGGACTCTGGGACTATACTCGATGGAGTTTGGGAGGGTGAGGGGGGGATCTGATTGAAACTTACAGAATACTGAACAGCCTGGACAGAGTGGATGTTGGGAAGATGGTTCCATTGGTTGGAGAGACTAGGACCCGAGGGCACAGCCTTAGAGTAAAGGGAAGACCCATTAGAACAGAGATAAGGAGAAACTTCTTCAGCCAGAGGGTGGGGAATCTGTGGAATTCACTGCCACAGAAGGCTGTAGAGGCCAGGTCATTGAGGATATTTAAGACGGAGATCAATAGGTTCTTGAATATCAAGGGGATCAAGGTTTACAGGGAGAGAGTGGGAGAATGAGGTTGAGAAACTTATCAGCCGTGAGGCTGGATGGCCTTATTTCTGGTCCGATGTCATATGGTGTACCACCATGCTGTCCCTGTCCCATGGAGAGTTTGATGGGGAGACAGTGTAGAGGAAGCTTTACTCTGTATCTAACCCCATGCTGTCCCTGTCCCATGGAGAGTTTGATGGGGAGACAGTGTAGAGGAAGCTTTACTCTGTATCTAACCCCGTGCTGTCCCTGTCCTGGGAGAGTTTGATAGGGGGACAGTGTAGAGGAAGCTTTACTCTATATCTAACCCCGTGCTGTCCCTGTCCCTGGGAGAGTTTGATGGGGAGACAGTGTAGATTAAGCTTTACTCTGTATCTAACCCTGTGTTGTCCCTGCCCCTGGGAGTGTTTGATGGGGGGACAGTGTAAAGGGAGCATAACTCTGTATCTAACCCTGTGCTGTCTCTGTCCCTGGGAGTGTTTGATGAGGGGACAGTGTAGAGTGCGCTTTACTCTGTATCTAACCCTGTGCTGTTCCTGTCCCTGGGAGTGTTTGATGGGGGGACAGTGTAGAGGAAGCTTTACTCTGTATCTAAGCCTGTGCTGTCCCTGACCCTGGGAGAGTTTGGTGGGGAACATAGTAGAGAGAGCTTTACTCTGTATCTAACCCTGTGCTGTCCCTGTCCCTGGGAGAGTTTGATAGGGGGACAGTGTAGAGGAAGCTTTACTCTATATCTAACCCCGTGCTGTCCCTGTCCCTGGGAGAGTTTGATGGGGAGACAGCGTAGAGTAGGCTTTACTCTGTATCTAACCCTGTGCTGTCCCTGCCCCTGGGAGTGTTTGATGGGGGGACAGTGTAGAGAGAGCTTTACTCTGTATCTAACCCCGTGCTGTCCCTGTCCCTGGGAGTGTTTGATGGGGGAGCAGTGTAGAGGGAGCTTTGGTCTGTATTTAACCCCGTGCTGTCCGTGTCCTGGGAGTGTTTGATACAGGGGACAGTGCAGAGAGAGCTTTACTCTGTATCTAATCCTGTGCTGTCCCTATCCTGGGAGTGTGTGATGAGGGGACAGTGTAGAGGGAGCTTTACTCTGTATCTAACCCCGTGCTGTCCCTGTCCTGGGAGTGTTTGATGGGGGGACAGTGTAGAGAGAGCTTTATTCTGTATCTAACCCTGTGCTGTTCCTGTCCCTGGGAGTGTTTGATGGGGGGACAGTGTAGAGGAAGCTTTACTCTGTATCTAAGCCTGTGCTGTCCCTGACCCTGGGAGAGTTTGGTGGGGAACATAGTAGAGAGAGCTTTACTCTGTATCTAACCCTGTGCTGTCCCTGTCCCTGGGAGAGTTTGATAGGGGGACAGTGTAGAGGAAGCTTTACTCTATATCTAACCCCGTGCTGTCCCTGTCCCTGGGAGAGTTTGATGGGGAGACAGCGTAGAGTAGGCTTTACTCTGTATCTAACCCTGTGCTGTCCCTGCCCCTGGGAGTGTTTGATGGGGGGACAGTGTAGAGAGAGCTTTACTCTGTATCTAACCCCGTGCTGTCCCTGTCCCTGGGAGTGTTTGATGGGGGAGCAGTGTAGAGGGAGCTTTACTCTGTATCAAATCCCAAATTGTCCCTGTCCCTGGGAGTGTTTGATCAGAGTACAGTGTAGAGGGAGCTTTGGTCTGTATTTAACCCTGTGCTGTCCGTGTCCTGGGAGTGTTTGATACAGGGGACAGTGCAGAGAGAGCTTTACTCTGTATCTAATCCTGTGCTGTCCCTATCCTGGGAGTGTGTGATGAGGGGACAGTGTAGAGGGAGCTTTACTCTGTATCTAACCCCGTGCTGTCCCTGTCCTGGGAGTGTTTGATGGGAGGACAGTGTAGAGAGAGCTTTACTCTGTATCTAACCCCGTGCTGTCCCTGTTCCTGGGAGTGTTTGATGGGGAACAGTGTAGAGGAAGCTTTACAACATCTGTGATCCCTTACATAGGAACACTTGGTGGTGACCGTGTGGGAAGCAGCAGTTTAAGGTTCAGAACTGAAAATCAAAACAAAGCCTCTCAAAACTCAAGACCTTTTCAAACAGTTTTTTCACCCACCTTTTAGAGTCATAGAATCATTGAGATGTACAGCACAGAAACAGACCCTTCGGTCCAACCCATCCATGCCGACCAGATATCCCAACCCAATCCAGTTCCACCAGCCAGCACCCGGCCCATATCTCTCCAAAACCTTCCTATTCATATACCCATCCAAATGCCTCTTAAATGTTGCAATTGTACCAGCCTCCACCACATCCTCTGGCAGCACATTCCATACACGTACCACCCTCTGGGTGAAAAGGTTGCCCCTCAGGTCTCTTTTATATCTTTCCCCTCTCACCCTAAACCTATGCCCCTCTTGTTCTGGACTCCCCCCACCCCAGGGAAGAGACTTTGTCTATTTATCCTATCCATGCCACTTACCTTTTGGTCAGCAATTTTAAATGGTTCTGACACAGTGTGAGCAGAGCATTGTCTGTCACATTTACCAGGCTGATGGTTGTTATCTCGTGGTCATACTTGGGGTACGCGGCAATATTTTTGAAGCAGGTGAACAATTCATCTTCTTTCTTCCAACAGCAATGATCTTCTGAGTTGCTTGAGGATAACTTGCTGTCACAGTATTCCAGCAACATCTGCTTCCACTGCAAGAGTTGAATGGAATTGACTTTATTGTCACGTACTACTCACATGAATGCAGTGAAAAGAATCATAGAAACCCCTACAGTGTGAAAGCAGGCTATTCCAATCTGAAGAGCACTTGCATCTCAAACGCAACTGCAACCTCTTTTGGAGGTGGACGTGAGAGTAGGTCATCTGTCTGTGGTTACAGACCCTCCGAAATTGGATGCTGTACCCTCATGGGAATTGTGTGACCTCAGACACTGTCAGCAGCGGCCTACTCACTGGACTTCAGACTATGCATCCAGATATGTGACTCTCCCTCAGTCCCAAACACACCAAACCCTACATCCAAGGTGAACTCAGTACAGAGTGAGGAGGAGAAGGTCAGGCAGTGATCCACAGGGGTTGAAATACCTGTCGTAGCTAGAGCTCTGAAAATTGGATTCATCAATCTGAAATCAAAAGCTAGCCATCGGTAATTGTGGGCAGGCAATCAGCTGTCCTCAGCACTGACCCTCCGACAGTGCGGCACTCCCTTAGCACTGACCCTCCAACAGTACACTGCTCCCTCAACACTGACCCTCCGGCAGTGCGGCACTCACTCAGCACTGACCCTCCAACAGTGTGGTGCTCCCACAGCACTGACTCTCCAACAGTGCACACTCCCTCAGCGCTGATCCTCCAATAGTGCCCGTTCCCTCAGCACTGACCCTCCAACAGTACAACACTTCCTCAGCACTGACCCTCTAACAGTACAACACTTCCTCAGCACTGACCCTCTGACAGTGCGACACTCCCTCAGCACTGACCCTCCGACAGTGCGGCACTCCCTCAGCACTGACCCTCCGACAGTGCCCATCCCTCAGCACTGACCCTCCGACAGTGCAGCGCTCCCTCAGCACTGACCCTCCGACAGTGCGGCACTCCCTCAGCACTGACCCTCCGACAGTACAGCGCTCCCTCAGCACTGACCCTCCGACAGTGCCCATCCCTCAGCACTGACCCTCCGACAGTGCAGCGCTCCCTCAGCACTGACCCTCCGACAGTGCGGCGCTCCCTCAGCGCTGACCCTCCAGCAGTGCCCACTCCCTCAGCACTGACCCTCCGACAGTGCAGCGCTCCCTCAGCACTGACCCTCCGACAGTGCAGCGCTCCCTCAGCACTGACCCTCCGACAGTGCGGCGCTCCCTCAGCACTGACCCTCCGACAGTGCGGCGCTCCCTCAGCACTGACCCTCCGACAGTGCAGCACTCCCTCAGCACTGACCCTCCAACAGTGCAGCGCTCCCTCAGCACTGACCCTCCGACAGTGCAGCACTCCCTCAGCACTGACCCTCCAACAGTGCCAACTCCCTCAGCACTGACCCTCCAACAGTGCCCACTGCCTCAGCACTGACCCTCCGACAGTGCCCATCCCTCAGCACTGACCCTCCGACAGTGCCCATCCCTCAGCACTGACCCTCCGACAGTGCCCATCCCTCAGCACTGACCCTCCGACAGTGCGGCGCTCCCTCAACACTGACCCTCCGACAGTGCGGCGCTCCCTCAGCGCTGACCCTCCAGCAGTGCCCACTCCCTCAGCACTGACCCTCCAGCAGTGCCCACTCCCTCAGCGCTGACCCTCCAGCAGTGCCCACTCCCTCAGCACTGACCCTCCGACAGTGCAGCGTTCCCTCAGCACTGACCCTCCGACAGTGCGGCGCTCCCTCAGCACTGACCCTCCGACAGTGCGGCGCTCCCTCAGCACTGACCCTCCGACAGTGCGGCGCTCCCTCAGCGCTGACCCTCCAGCAGTGCCCACTCCCTCAGCACTGACCCTCCGACAGTGCAGCGTTCCCTCAGCACTGACCCTCCGACAGTGCGGCGCTCCCTCAGCACTGACCCTCCGACAGTGCAGCGCTCCCTCAGCACTGACCCTCCGACAGTGCGGCGCTCCCTCAGCGCTGACCCTCCAGCAGTGCCCACTCCCTCAGTGACGGCAGTGGAAATGTGAACTGGGACTTGGCGTTGGAGCCTGTGAACTGGATTTCGAACATACCTCCTTGTGGCACCAGGTGAACAATAAGGAGACGGTGGTAACCACTGGAACCAACTGCCCGGAGTGGTTCCCCAGCTGAGGCTGTCTCAGGGGAAACTCCCTGTCCCTGAGTTGCTTACCTGTTTGTGCGCACATGCCAACTTGTTGTGCTCAATGCAGCATTTCTCGTAGCTGGTCTCGAGCCCATCAATTGCCTTGGCCTGACGAGTCAGCTGACTGTAGCTGGACAGTGGCAGGGACCCGCTCGAATATCGTGGCCGGATCTTTCTCAGGCTGCAGATGTTGTGGATATTCTCTCTGTTGGGCTCTCCGGGAGGGAAGATGACGTTTGGCAATGACATGGTTAATATGGTGGCATCATCGCGACCAACGAGGCTATGTCTGTTCCTTCCCTGCCGAGTGTAGCGGTGGCTCTGGGCATCATTCTCAAAGCAACTGTATCGTTCATGATGTACCTTGGTGCAGCAATGATACTGCTTGCTTTTGATCGACTGCTCCATCATGCAGAAGTTATGCAGTTCTTTCCTCCACTGTTGGGAGAGATTAGACAGCACTAAAACAGCCCCGACACCAACAGGCCCTTCGACAGAGCCAGACGTCACAGTATCAAAAATGCACCAGCTAACGATGACTGACAGACAACTGCCAGCCTTTGTTTAAATTTCAAATCAGAGAAAGTGAGGAGTGCAGATGCTGGGGAGGCAGAGTCGAAACGTGTGGCACTGGAAAAGTTACAGCAGGTCAGGCAAAATCTGAGGAGAATCGACGTTTCGGGCATAAGCCCTTCGTCAGGAATGTGAGGCGGGGGGGCCCGAGAGATAAATAGGAGGGGGAGGGGAAGGTAGCTGGGAAGACGATAGGTAGATGCAGTTGGTGCGGGGGCGTTGATGGTGATAGGTCAGAGCGGAGGATGGAGCGGATAGGTGGGAAGGAAGGTGGACAGGTAGGACAGTTCACAAGAGCGGTGCAGAGTTGGAGGGTTGGATCTGGGATGAAGTGGAAGGAGGGGAGAGTAGGAAACTGGAGAAGTCAAGGTTGCTGCTGTGTGGTTAGAGGGTCCCAAGGGGGAAGATGAGGTGTTCTTCCTCCAGGCATCAGGCAGCGTAGATTTGGCGGTGGAGGAGGCCCACGATTTGCATGTCCTTGGCGGAGTGGGAGGGGGAGTTGAAGTATTCAGCCACAGGGCGGTGGGGTTGGTGGGTGTGTGTGTCCCAGAGATGTTCCCTGAAATGCTCCACAATAGTCCAGAATTGGTGGTGGTGACAGAGATAGGGAGGGGGTGTAGGGGCTGGAGGGGGTGACAGAGATAGGTAGGGGCTGGTGGGGGTGACAGAGATAGGGAGGGGATGTAGGGGTTCGAAGGGTGCCAGAGATAGGGAGGGGGTATAGGGTCTGGAGGGGGTGACAGAGATAGGGAGGGGGTGTTGGGGCTGGAGGGGGTGACAGAGATAGGGAGGGGGCGTAGGGGCTGGAAGGGTGACAGATAGGGAGGGGGTATAGGGGCTGGAGGGGGTGACAGATAGGGAGCGGGTGTAGGGGCTGGAGGGGGTGACAGAGATAGGGAGGGGGTGTAGGGGCTGGAGAGGGTGATAGAGATAGGGAGGGAGTGTAGGGGCTGGAGGGGGTGACAGAGATAGGTAGGGGCTGGTGGGGTTGACAGAGATAGGGAGGGGATGTAGGGGTTCGAAGGGTGCCAGAGATAGGGAGGGGGTATAGGGTCTGGAGGGGGTGACAGAGATAGGGAGGGGGTGTTGGGGCTGGAGGGGGTGACAGAGATAGGGAGGGGGCGTAGGGGCTGGAAGGGTGACAGAGATAGGGAGGGGGTATAGGGGCTGGAGGGGGTGACAGATAGGGAGCGGGTGTAGGGGCTGGAGGGGGTGACAGAGATAGGGAGGGGGTGTAGGGGCTGGAGGGGTGACAGAGATAGGGAGGGGGTGTAGGGGCTGGAGGGGGTGACAGAGATAGGGAGGGGGTGTAGGGGCTGGAGGGGGTGACAGAGATAGGGAGGGGGTGTAGGGGCTGGAGGGGGTGACAGAGATAGGGAGGGGGTGTAGGGGCTAGAGGGGGTTACAGAGATAGGGAGGGGGTGTAGGGGCTGGAGAGGGTGATAGAGATAGGGAGGGAGTGTAGGGGCTGGAGGGCGTGACAGAGATAGGGAGGGGGTGTAGGGGCTGAAGGTGACAGAGATAGGGAGGGGGTGGACAGAGATGGGGGGGTGTAGGGGCTGGAGGAGGTGACAAAGATAGGGAGGGGGTATAGGTGCTGGAGGAGGTGACAGAGATAGGGAGGGAGTGTAGGGGCTGGAGGAGGTGACAGAGATAGGGAGGGTGTAGGGGCTGGAGGGGGTGACAGAGATAGGGAGGGGGTGGACAGAGATAGGGAGGGGGTGTAGGGGGCTGGAGGAGGTGACAAAGATAGGGAGGGGGTATAGGTGCTGGAGGAGGTGACAGAGATAGGGAGAGAGTGTAGGGGCTGGAGGAGGTGACAGAGATAGGGAGGGTGTAGGGGCTGGAGGGGGTGACAGAGATAGGGAGGGGGTGGACAGAGATAGGGAGAGGGTGTAGGGGGCTGGAGGAGGTGACAGAGACAGGGAGGGGGTGTAGGGACTGGAGGGTGTGACAGAGATAGGGAGTGGGTGTAGGGGCTGGAGGAGGTGACATAGACAGGGAGGGGGTGTAGGGACTGGAGGGGGTGACAGAGATAGGGAGGGGGTGTAGGGGCTGGAGGAGGTGACATAGACAGGGAGGGGGTGTAGGGACTGGAGGGTGTGACAGAGATAGGGAGTGGGTGTAGGGGCTGGAGGGGGTGACAGAGATAGGGGGAGGGTGTAGGGGCTGGAGGGGGTGACAGAGATAGGGAGGGGGTGTAGGGGCTGGAGAGGGTCACAGAGATAGGGAGGGGGTGTAGGGGCTGGAGGGGGTCACAGAGATAGGGAGGGGGTGTAGGGGCTGGAGGTGGTGACAGAGATAGGGAGGGGGTGTAGGGGCTGGAGGGGGTGACAGAGATAGGGAGGGGGTGTAGGGACTGGAGGGGGTGACAGAGATAGGGAGGGGGTGTAGGGGCTGGTGGGGGTGACAGAGATAGGGAGAGGGTGTTGGGGCTGGAGGGGGTGAGAGTTAGAGAGGGTGTCTTCAGACTGGTGGAGGTTTCAAGGATTGGGAGGGTGTCTGAACTGGTGGGGTTTGGAAATAATGATTCCTATTGAAAATAAAAGCAGCGGGACTATTAATGTCTGAGGTGGAACATGGACAGGATCTAAGAAGGTCCAACCAGGAGGTTGTTAAATCACTCACCACGTTCTCTGAGCATGCCAGTCTGTGTCCTCTGCTTGAACTGTGACAACAGTCCCTGTAGCCCTTCTCCATCTTCTTGATTGTTTCAATCCTTCGATGTAAGTAGCCGAACCCGGTGCTTGGGGGCTGGGTGTCACCATGTGCATTCTTTTGCCAGTTGTATTGGCAGATGGCACCAATGTTGGCAGCACTGGGGCGCCCCAGGGGGAAAGTGATTTCGTAGTCGGGGAAGTGAGGGTTATGACGTTTTATCAGTGTCGGACATGTGAGAGCATCCTTGCAACCTGCCCTGAGCTTGGTTTGACGGCTGGCATGGTGGTTATGGTGGTGCTTGAAGGAAGCCTTTGCTGGGTAGATTTGCTGTTGCTGTATACTGTGGTGCCCTGTCACATCACTGTGCGACTTACTATCTTCAGTATCTATTATGCATCAAAAATATAAACATATTTTCATTGTTATGGACCACACCCCGCAAAATATTTTAAGAACATACCCTAGACCCGCACGTTTTCTTATTTTTAAGGCAATGCTGTATTCCAGGTGCAATGCAACCGGTCAGACTATTTGACGTTAAGCAAAAACACAATTTACTCAAACACTGTAGTTAAAATACAACCAAAGAAAGAGGAACTCAGAATAACAACTCTAGTGGAAGATCTAACTAAATAATAGATACAATAACTATGACTAATTAGCTGCACCAATATAGTAACCTCTCAAAAACACACCCCTTTGGCACAATGGCAAATTCAATAAACAGATTTTGTCTCACGTGTAATCTTGTAGTTTAGGCTTTGGCTGTAATCGAGAGAGGGAATATAGAGACCACGACTGCAACTGCTTAAAGCTAAAGCTAAAAACTAAAAAAAAGAAAACTAGAAATCCTGATTCCATGACAGCTGGCCACACCCGGCCAGGCTACTTCTATTGTTCCAACCTTTAAAAAAAAACAAGGCCTCACGAGCTGTATACTCTTGTGGTATTGGTAGATGTACTGCGCCTCTGCCTTACAACCTCTCTTCAAAGTAAAAACCAGGAACAAATACACCTCTTAAATTCGCAGTCAAGGGGTTATGAGTATCTTTTGGATTATAATAGCACCCTGAACATAGAATCCCTACAGTGTGGAAGCAGGCCATTCGACCCGCCAAGTCCAAATCAACCCTCCAAACAGCATCCCACCTATCCCTGAAAACCTGCATTTTCCATGAAAGATTCACTTAGACTGTACATCCCTGTGCACTATGGGGCAACTTCCCATGGCCAATCCACCCTAACCTGCACATCCCTGGACACTATGGGACAATTTCCCACAGCCATTCCACCCTAACCTGCACATCCCTGAGCACTATGGGACAATTTCCCATGGCCAATCCACCCTAATGTGCACATCCCTGGGCACTATGGGACAATTTCCCATGGCCAATCCACCCTAACCTGCACATCCCTGGGCACTATGGGACAATTCCCTATGGCCAATCCACCCTAACCTGCACATCCCTGGGCACTATGGGACAATTCCCCATGGCCAATCCACCCTAACCTGCACATCCCTGGGCACTATGGGACAATTTCCCATGACCAACCCACCCTAACCTGCACATCCCTGGGCACTATGGGACAATTTCCCACGGCCAATCCACACTAACCTACACATCCCTGGACGCTATGGGGCAATTTCCCATGGCCAATCCACCCTAACCTGCACATCTTTGAATTGTGGGAGGAAACTGGAACACCCAGAGGAAGCCCACACAGACACGGGGGAGAATGTGCAAACTCCACACAAACAGTTGCCTGAGGATGGAATCGAACCCGGGTCCCTGGCGCTGTGAGATAGCAGTGAGCCACCATGCCATGGCAGCATCCTCAGGTAAAACGTGTCACGGTCTCTTCCCATGTCTGTGAGCCAGACGCAAACTGCAAGGGGGATCATGTTACCTTTTCTTTTTGCTGCTTTTATTAATGAAGAATTTAGTGGACAACTTTGAGAAGTGAAATTAAATACAGCATAGTAATGATAATTGCTGTTACTTGCACACGGGCAGAATTGATCTACAAGAGAGCGGTACAGTGCAGAGCACTGGGGCTGGGAAAATTGTCCTAAGCAGATCGGTTCTGCACTCAATTTGACAGGTTTTGCATGCAAATGAGCTGAAGATTGTACATCATTTTGGTAATTAGTTTAGGCCATTCCTATACCCATTCCTGTATCAGAACTAACAGGACAAACATGTCAAATGTGATTCCAAAGCCAAGGCCAAGAGCAAATTTCACCAGCGCGTCCACCATACACCACTCCACCCTCTTGACTAGTCTGTCCTGCAATCCAACGCCTTTAAACCAAGGAGGAGACAGGGAGGCGGTGATGTTTAAAGAGGGTGTTCCAGAGATTGGCCCCCAGGCAATTCCCCGATGGCAGAGTGATAGAAATCGGGGGAGAGGCTAGAACTGGAGGAGAGCAGAGACCTGGGGGGTGACAGAGATAGGGAGGGGGGTGTAGGGGCTGGAGGGGGTGACAGAGATAGGGAGGGGGTGGAGGGGGTGACAGAGATAGGGAGGGGTGTAGGGACTGGAAGGGGTGACAGATAGGGACAGGGTGTAGGGGCTGGAGGGGGTGACAGGGATAGGGAGGGGGTTTAGGGGGTGACAGAGATAGGGAGGGGCTGGAGGGGGTGACAGAGATAGGGAGGGGGTGTAAGGGGCTGGAGGGGGTGACAGAGATAGGGAGGGGGTGTAAGGGACTGGATGGGGTGACAGAGATAGGGACAGGGTGTAGGGGCTGGAGGGGGTGACAGGGATAGGGAGGGGGTTTAGGGGGTGACAGAGATAGGGAGGGGCTGGAGGAGGTGACAGGGATAGGGAGGGGGTGTAAGGGGCTGGAGGGGGTGACAGGGATAGGGAGGGGGTGTAAGGGGCTGGAGGGGGTGACAGGGATAGGGACGGGGTGTAGGGACTGGAGGGGGTGATAGGGATTGGGAGGGGATGTCGGGACCGGAGGGAGTGACAGTGATAGGGAGGGGGTGTAGGGACTGGAGGGGGGTGACAGGGATAGGGAGAGGGTGTTGGGGCTGGAGGGGGTGACAGAGATAGGGAGGGGGTGTAAGGGGCTGGAGGGGGTGACAGAGATAGGGAGGGGGTGTAAGGGACTGGATGGGGTGACAGAGATAGGGACAGGGTGTAGGGGCTGGAGGGGGTGACAGGGATAGGGAGGGGGTTTAGGGGGTGACAGAGATAGGGAGGGGCTGGAGGAGGTGACAGGGATAGGGAGGGGGTGTAAGGGGCTGGAGGGGGTGACAGGGATAGGGAGGGGGTGTAAGGGGCTGGAGGGGGTGACAGGGATAGGGACGGGGTGTAGGGACTGGAGGGGGTGATAGGGATTGGGAGGGGATGTCGGGACCGGAGGGAGTGACAGTGATAGGGAGGGGGTGTAGGGACTGGAGGGGGGTGACAGGGATAGGGAGAGGGTGTTGGGGCTGGAGGGGGTGACAGAGATAGGGAGGGGGTGTAGGGACTGGAGGGGGTGACAGGGATAGGGAGAGGGTGTTGGGGCTGGAGGGGGTGACAGGGATAGGGAGGGGGTGTAGGGGCTGGAGGGGGTGACAAAGATAGGGAGGGATGAGGGCCATTAATTGATTTGAAAAGTAGATCGTGAATATAAATATGGAACATTGATTGAAAGTGCAGCTCACTGTGCCAGGGTGGGGGTGGTGTGAGGACAGGGCAGCTGTCTGCTTTCATTCTCAGGTTACTCGGCAGGGATGGTGCAGGGTGGGTAGAGGCAGGGGTGGTTAGCGGAGAGAGTGTTGGAATAATCAACCTCTAGGATTACCAGGTAAAGGTGACAGTGCAGTTAAATGGCTTGGAATATTAAACAGCCTTCTTCCTGTTCCAATGGCTGAGTGAAACTGACAGAAATGGAGATTAACATGAATGAGTCATCGAAGGAGTAACCAGGACAGCCGACTGCAATGAATGCAGTCCACAGAGTAAACCTGAACTCGTCAAAGCCTCTTCCCCCCACCCCACCCCGTGCACAAATACTCTTTGCAATTTAAATCCCTCCTGCAGAACCAGCTCCTCAGTTACTGTAACAGGTTCCTGTCCTCGTGTGGAAGCTGCAAATCAAAGCAGAGGCAACAAGAACTGTAGACCACACCCAGTATGGCTCTGAACTTCATAAAGAGTGTGATTTGTCACCTCAGAACAGCCTAAAGCACTTCACAATGTTTCGAGGTACAGTCAGTATTGCTCCCGCCCCCCCCCCCCCTCCCTCCCTCCCTCCCCAGAAAGGGCAGTGTGATCATTACCAGATATTCGGATTCACTTTGAAGATCTGATATCTTTGTGATCCCAGAGGCAGGGTACGCTGCTGCTACCCGTCAGCCAGTTATTTGCCAGAGAATGTTTGGGATCCACCAGAGAGAACAGTCTGAAAAGGAGCCTCTGACAGTGCCCTGTCCCTCAGCACTGACCCTCCGATAGTGCGGCACTCCCTCAGCACTGACCTTCTGACAGTGCCCACTCCCTCAGCACTGACCCTCTGACAGTGCCCGCTCCCTCAGCACTGACCCTCCGATAGTGCGGCACTCCCTCAGCACTGACCTTCTGACAGTGCCCACTCCCTCAGCACTGACCCTCCGACAGTGTGGCACTCCCTCAGCACTGACCCTCCGACAGCATGGCACTCCCTCAGCACTGACCCTCCGACAGTGCGGCACTCCCTCAGCACTGACCCTCCGATAGTGCGGCACTCCCTCAGCACTGACCCTCTGACAGTGCCCACTCCCTCAGCACTGACCCTCCGACAGTGTGGCACTCCCTCAGCACTGACCCTCCGACAGCACGGCACTCCCTCAGCACTGACCCTCCCACAGTGCCCACTCCTTCAGCACTGACCCTCCGACAGTGCCCACTCCCTCAACACTGGCCCTCCGATAGTGCCCACTCCCTCAGCACTGACCCTCCGATAGTGCCCACTCCCTCAGCACTGACCCTCCGACAGTGCCCACTCCCTCAGCACTGACCCTCCGATAGTGCCCACTCCCTCAGCACTGACCCTCTGACAGTGCCCACTCCCTCAGCACTGACCATCCAACAGTGCCCATTCCCTCGGTACTGACCCTCCAGCAGTGCCCACTCCCTCAGCACTGACCCTCCGACACTTTGAAACTGAAATTCTCAGCCTGGATTTTCTGCTGTGATCTTTGAAGTGGAGTTGGCACTAAAGATGAGGTCCCCACTGGCAGCAATACGTGACTCCCTGTAGGTAAGTCATTAATATTAGTGCAGATTAACCTGGGCTGGAATCGTTCGGACACCAACCTGGCTGGCGTTGTTTTCCACAGAGCAGCGAGAACTGAGGGAGAGCTGACTGAGGTGCAAAATAATTATGGAGAGCATAGACCAGGAGAAGGAGGATTTAAATGTGGAGGGGCAGGAGATTTAGAGGGGATTTGAGGAATCAATCTTACACCCTCAGGGCAATGGGAATATGGAACTCACTGCCAGAAGGTTTGGCGGAGGCTGAAACCCTCAAGGCACTGAAAAAGATGACCACATGAACATACAAGGCTATGGGTAAATCGCTGGGAAAGTGGATAGGAGGAGATAGTGGGCTGAAGGTCCTCTCTACACCCTGTAAAAAATCTATAACTTTACAGAGTGCAGGTGGTAATTCTGTTAGAGTGTGGAGTTTGGTGAAATCATTTCGGATTCCAGTTCCTGATCTAAAAAGGAAAACTCTTCAGATTTTTACTACGTCTCTCCCATCCCCCCAGAAATCTTTCCCTTCTCGATCTGTAGTAAACACACCTCATAAGTAACCTCCCTTCTCATTCCTGAACAGGAGTCAGGTCGGACTCGAAATGTTAAACTCTCTCTCTCTCTTTCTCTCTCTCTCTCTCTCTCTGTGCACAGATGTTTTAGCCTCGCTGAGTTTCTCCAGCACTTTTCTGTCTTAAAACAGCTTCCTGTTAATCAATCAAGTGAATCCACATTGGGCGTAAAATAGATGCCATTCCCCAGTCAGAACTTTCCCGGGGGGGGGATGAGTAGACTCCCGAGATTTCAATCAGGCTTTAAGTTGAAAATAATCAGCCTGTGTGACAGGTTCACAATGTCCTAGGCACCTTGGTCCCTGTACGAATCTGACAGCCACAACCAACAACATTTCTACTGTCAATGTTTCCCAGAAAATTAAAATTCGAGACACTTACAATGTTCAGTGGTGGAAGATACGAGGAGGAGGAAGTGAGTGATGAACAGATAGACGCACATTTTGCCCTCTCCGTGTTTACTTCGAGATCTTGGATTTCTCTTCAGTCCAACTGACCGTGCGAGACGCAGCGGTGAGGATTTATCGTGTGTTCTACTCTCCTGACTGACTCTGTAGGGTGTGTGTATGTCTGTGTGTGGCTGTGATCTTATTGTAACTCCTCCCTCATTGCAAAATGTGGATAATTGAAAGCAAACATTAATCTGGTGCAAATTCCTATATTTCTCAATGCTCTACTGAATTTTCTGAGGTTTGAATCACTAAACGCTGTCCCAGCAGATTGGAAAACAGCAAATGTGATGCCAGTGTTTAAACAGGGAGGGAATTAGAGACTGGTTAGCTTAACTTCTATCGTGGGGAAGATGTTTAAGTCTATTATCAAGGAAGACTAGCAAGGCATCTCGATTGAAATTGTCCCGTTGTACAGATATAGCATGGGTTCACGAAGGGCAGGCCATGCTTCACAAATCTTTTGGAATTCTGTGAAGATATTATAAGCAAGGTGGACAACGGATTCCCAGTAGATGTGGTGTACCTAGATTTCCCAAAAGGTCTTCAACAAGGTGCCTCACAAGGGGCTGCTGCCTAAGATAAGGATGCATGGGTAACGTGGATAGAGGATTGAGTTGAAAGTGTGTTGCTGGAAAAGCACAGCAGGCCAGGCAGCGTCCGAGGAGCAGGAGAATCGACGTTTTGGACAAGAGCCCTTCATCAGGATTGGCTGACTGACAGGAAGCGAAGAGTGGGGTTAAATGAGAGCTACTCTAGTTGGCAATCGGTTACTAGGGGTGTGCCTCAGGGATCAGTGCAGGGACCGCAATTATTCACAGTTTACATCGATGGAGTTGGGGACCAATGTGTAGTGTGTCAAAGTTTGCAGATGACACTAAGGTGAGTGGCCGGGGAAAGCGCGCAGAGGACTGTGAACATTTGCAGACGAACAGAGATACGTTGAGTGAGTGGGCCAAGGTCTGGGAGTTGGAATACAATGTTAATAAATGGGGAGTCATCCATTTTGGTCAGAGTGTCAGTAAAAAGGATGATGACTTGAATGGTAAAAGGTTGCTATGCAGAGGGATCTGGGTGTCCTTGTGCGTGAATCACAGAGGGTTAGTCTGCAGGTACAACAAGTAATTAGGAAGGCAAATGGAATCTTGTCCTTCATCGATAATGGGATTGAGATTAAAAGCAGGGAGATTATGTTGCAGTTGTACAGGGAGCTGGGGGGACCACACCTGTGTACAGTTTCAGTCTCCCCTCCCTGAGAAACAATGTACTGGGCCCTGGAGGGGACCCAGAGGAGGTTCACTGGGTTAATTCTGGAGTTGAGGGGATTGGCTTATGAGGAGATACTGGGATTATGTTCATTGGAATTTGGAGGAATGAAGGAGGATCTTATAGAATCAGATAACATTTTGAAGGGAATAGATAAGTTAGAAGTAGGGAGGATGTTCCCACTGTCAGGCGAAACGAGGACAAGAGATTTAGGACTGAACTGAGCAGGAACTTCTCCACCCAGAGGGTTGTGAATCTGTAGAATTCCCCACCCAGTGAAGTGGTTGATGTTACTTCTGTAAACATGTTTAAAGCTAGCATAGATAATATTTTGAACAGTCAAGGGATTAAGTGTTACAGTGAGAGGGCGGGTAAGTGGAGCTGAGTCCACAAAAAGATCAGCCATGATCTGATTAAATGGCAGAGCAAGCTTGAGGGGCCAAATGGCCTAATCCCGGTCCTAGTTCTTATGTAACACCTCGGATTGGAATAATGGTTCAGATCATCAGACGTGGGAGCAGAAGTCGCAGTGGGTTAGCCCTGCTGCCTCAGAGCACCAGGGTCCGAGGTTCAGTTGGGTGATTGTCTGTGTGGAGTTTGCACATGTTCCCCGTTTCTGCATGGGTTTCCTCCCACAATCCAAACATGTGCGGATTAGGAGAATTGGCCACGCTAAATTACCCCGTAGTGTTAGGTGGGGTCTGGGTGGGTTACTCTTCAGAGGGTCGGTGTGGACCGGTCGGGCCGAAGGGCCTGTTTCCACACTGTAGGGGGTCTAATCTAATCAAAAAAAAGCCAGCTGTTCAGCCCATGGAGTCTGTTCCATGGCTGATCCGATCATCCACAATTCCCATTTTCGTGCCTCACCCTTATACCCTGGGATTCCCTTTACTGATTTAAAAATCCGCTTTGACGACCCAACCTTGACAGTCTGAAAGAATTCCCCACCCTCTGACAGACGAATTCCTCCCTCATCTCCATCCTCAATGTGTGATCTCATCACTGTGAGTCAGCGTCAGGGTGTGGTGAAAATTTCCATCCCTCGCTCCAACTGTCTCGATGGCCCAGCGCTCCATTCACTGTCGGGATTATCGCTCTGTCGAGGATTGACAGTTCACGTTAGAGAGCACGTCCAACGTGGAGTGCATTGTGGATCAATGTTCCAGAGAACAGCAGCGAAGAAAAACACGCAAGCAGCCTTCGCCTTTTGGGTAGTATCAGGACCCCTCTCTCGGCGTCCCTTCACGGCTAGTGAAGTATGTTCACAAATGCCGCTACTGAATCTTTTGCCTTTTGTGGCAATCTTCGATCTTGTGAGATGCGGAATCCATGGTGATGGCAGCTACCCTTGGTCCTGACCAGGGTTACAATCTCCAGCTCCTGGGGCACCAGCTGTCCCTGCTGCAGGGACAGGAGGGGCTGGTTTCCAGTGTTCAGCTGGTACCACCCCTGTGCATTGGCCCAACTCCTCCAACATGGCCTTGAGATCTCGTGTACCGAGGCACAGTGAAAAACTTTGTCTTGTGAGCAACACAGGCAGATCACAGAGTGAAGTAGCATAGATAGTAAATAATAGGTCACCAGCAGCAAAAACAAAAACACAGGTACAGGCGAGTGTGAAGAGTTTGTGAGTCCATTCAGTATTCTAATGACAGTAGAGTAGAAACTGTTTCGAAACTGGCTGGTGTGTGTGTTCAGGCTTCTGTACCTTCTCCCCGGTGGTAGAGGTTGTAGAAAAACATTGCCAGGGTGGGATGGTTCTTTGAGAATGCTGGCGGCCTTTCCTTGACAGTGGGTCTAGTAGATGGATTCTATAGATGGGAGGTTGGCCTTTGTGATTGTCCGGGCCGAGTTCACCATTCTCTGTAACCACCTCCGAACTTGAATGGTACAGTCTGGATGGCGCACCTATAAAAGTTGGTAAGGGTAATCACCGTCATGCCAAATTTCCTCAGCTGCCTGAGGAAGAAGAGACATTGTTGGGTCTTTGTAACCAGTGCGTCCACATGGAGAGTCCAAGAAAGCTTGTTGTGGATGACCACTCCCAGGAGCTTGACACTCTCCACTCATTCCACCTCTGTGCTGTTAATGTGTAGGGGGGGCACCAAAAGTCAATAAGAGTTCCTTGGTTTTGCTGGCATTGAGAGCTAGGTTGTTCTGAGTGCGCTATTTTACCAGGTCTTCCACCTCCCATGGGCTGTAGGGACACCCCAGACTTGACCCAGTGACACTGAAGGAACAGCCACTTCCATTTCCAAGTCAGGAAGGTGAGCGGTTCAGAGGGGATCTTACCGGAGGTGACAGAATCATAGAATCCCTGCAGTGGGGAAACAGACCATTCGGCCCATCAAGTCCGCAACAACCCTCCAAACAACACCCCACCCTATCCCTGTAACCCTGCATTTCCCATGGCTAATCCACCTAGCCTACACATCCCTGGACACTACGGGCAATTTAGCACGGCCAATCCATCTAATCTACACATCTTGGGAGGAAGCTTGGGAGGCATCCATCACAGTCCTGAGTTGTGCCTGGGAGATGGTGGGACAGGCTTTGGGGGGAGTCAGGAGGTGAGTTACCCGTCCAGCCTCTGACCAGTGTTTTGTGGAGGAATAAGACGGTGTTATTTTCTGGGTCTGTAGGTTGTGAAGGAGCAAAAATGGCCTTTGCAGTGATATGTACTTCTTGTCAGATGTGGGAGTTTAAAGAGAGTTGAAGGGTTACTGCGGATTATATCAGCCATAAATGCTGTTGGATGCAAATCTTATCAGATCGAGTGGATCGGTTGGAGAGACAGATAGAAGCGATGAGGAATTTGCAACAGCAACAGTATGTGATTATTGGCAGTTATAGGAAGGGGGGAAAGTCTCAGATACAGTCACATAGATGGGTTAACTCCAGGAAGGGTGAGAGAGGTCGGCACCTAGTGCAGGAGTCTTTTGTGGATATACCCATTTCAAACAGGTATGCTGTTTTGGAAAATGTAGGGGGTGATGGATCCTCAGGGGAACGTAGAACGAACAGCCAAGTTTCTGGTATGGAGACTGGCTCTAATGCAACGAGGGGTACGTCGGGTTCCAAGAGATCATTTGTGTTAGAGGATTCTGTAGTCTGAGGTTCAGACAGACGTTTCTGTGGCCAGCAGAGAAAAAGCAGAATGGTGTGTTGTTTCCCTGGTGCCAGGATCAAGGATGTCTCAGAGAAGGTGCAGAATGTTCTCACGGGGGAGAGGAGCCAGCAGGAGGTCATTGTCCACATTGGAATCAACGACATAGGAAGGGAAAAGGTTGAGATTCTGAAGGGAGATTACAGAGTTAGGCAGGAATTTAAAAAAAGAGGTCCTCAAGAGTAGTAATATCTGGATTACTCCCAGTGCTACGAGCTAGTGAGGGCAGGAATAGGAGGATAGAGCAAATGAATGCATGGCTGAGGAGCTGGTGTATGGGAGAAGGATTCACATTTTTGGATCATTGAAATCTCTTTTGGGGTAGAAGTGACCTGTACAAGAAGGGCAGATTGCACCTAAATTGGAAGGGGACTAATATACTGGCAGAGAGATTTGGTAGAGCTGCTTGGGAGGATTTAAACTAGTTAGGGGGCTGGTGGGAGATAGAGGAAAGAAATCAATCCAAGACTGATACTGTTGAGAACAGAAGTGAATCAAACGGTCAGGGCAGGCAGGGACAAAGCAGAGAACAAGGTGAGAAGAGATAGCATTACAGCTGTGCTCAGGGAGGATATTCCCAGAAATACATCCAGGGAAGTTATTTGGGTGGAACTGAGAAATAAGAAAGGGATGATCACCTTATTGGGATTGTATTATAGACCCCCCAGTAGTCAGAGGGAAATTGAGAAACAAACTTGTAAGGAGATCTCAGCTATCTGTAAGAATAATAGGGTGGTTATGGTAGGGGATTTTAACTTTCCAAACATAGACTGGGACTGCCATAGTGTTAAGGGTTTAGATGGAGAGGAATTTGTTAAGTATGTACAAGACAATTTTCCGATTCAGTATGTGGATGTACCTCCTAGAGAAGGTGCAATACTTAACCTACTCTTGGGAAATAAGGCAGGGCAGGTGACTGAGGTGTCAGTGGGGGAGTATTTTGGGGCCAGTGACCATAATTCTATTCATTTTAAAACAGTGATGGAAAAGGATAGACCAGATCTAAAAGATGAAGTCCTGAATTGGAGAAAGGCCAATTTTGACGGTATTAGGCAAGAACTTTCGAAAGCTGATTGGAGGCAGATGTTCTCAGGTAAAGGGACGGCTGGAAAATGGGAAGCCTTCAGAAATGAGATAACAAGAATCCAGAGAAAGTATATTCCTGTCAGGGTGAAAGGGAAGGCTGGTAGTTATAGGGAATGCTGGATGACTAAAGAAATTGAGGGTTTGGTTAAGAAAAAGAAGGAAGCATATGTCAGGTATAGACAGGATAGATCGAGTGAATCCTGAGAAGAGTATAAAGGAAGTAGGAGTATACTTAAGAGGGAAATCAGGAGGGCAAAACGGGGACATGAGATAACTTTGGCAAATAGAATTAAGGAGAATCCAAAGGGTTTTTACAAATATATTAAGGACAAAGGGGTAACTAGGGAGAGAATAGGGCCCCTCAAAGATCAGCAAGGAGGCCTTAGTGTGGAGCCACAGAAAATGGGGGAGATACTAAATGAGTATTTTGTATCAGTATTTACTGTGGAAAAGGATATGGAAGATATAGACTGTAGGGAAATAGATGGTGACACCTTGCAAAATGTCCAGATTACAGAGGAGGAAGTGCTGGATGTCTCGAAACGCATAAAGGTGGGTAAATCCCCAGGACCTGATCAGGTGTACCTGAGAACTCTGTGGGAAGCTAGAGAAGTGATTGCTGGGCCTCTTGCTGAGATATTTATATCATCAAAAGTCACAGGTAAAGAGCCGGAAGACTGGAGGTTAGCAAATGTGGTGCCAATGTTTAAGAAGGGTGGTAAGGACAAGCCAGGGAACTATACACTAGTGAGCCTGACGTCGGTGGTGGGCAAGTTGTTGGAGGGAATCCTGAGGGACAGGATGTACATGTATTTGGAAAGGCAAGGACTGATTCGGGATAGTCAACATGGCTTTGTGCATGGGAAATCATGTCTCACAAACTTGATTGTGTTTTTTTGAAGAAGTAACAAAGAGGATTGATGAGGGCAGAGCAGTAGATGTGATCTATATGGACTTCAGTAAGGCGTTCGACAAGGTTCCCCATGGGAGACTGGTTAGCAAGGTTAGATCTCACTGAATACAGGGAGAACTAGCCATTTGGATACAGAACTGGCTCAAAGGTAGAAGACAGAGGGTGGTGGTGGAGGGTTGTTTTTCAGACTGGAGGCCTGTGACCAGTAGAGTGCCACAAGGATCGGTGCTGGGCCCTCTACTTTTTGTCATTTACATAAATGATTTGGATGCGAGCATAAGAGGTACAGTTAGTAAGTTTGCAGATGACACCAAAATTGGAGGTGTAGTGGACAGCAAAGAGGGTTACCTCAGATTACAACCTCAGGTCCACCTGATCAGGTCCTGGGAATTTATCCACCTTTATGACATCCAGCACTTCCTCCTCTGTAATATGGACACTTTGTAAGATGTCACCATCTATTTCCCTACATTCTATTTCTTCCATATACTTTTCCACAGTAAATACTGATGCAAAATACTCATTTAGGATCTGGACCAGATGGACCAGTGGGCTGAGAAATGGCAGATGAAGTTTAATTCAGATAAATGTGAGGTGCTGCATTTTGGGAAAGCAAATCTTAGCAGGACTTATACACTTAATGGTAAGGTCCGAGGGAGTATTGCTGAACAAAGAGACCTTGGAGTGCAGGTTCATAGCTCCTTGAAAGTGGAGTCGCAGGTAGATAGGATAGTGAAGAAGGTGTTTGGAATGCTTTCCTTTATTGGTCAGAGTATTGAGTACAGGAGTTGGGAGGTCATGTTACGGCTGTACAGGACATTGGTTAGGCCACTGTTGGAAAATTGTGTGCAATTCTGGTCTCCTTCCTATCGGAAAGATGTTGTGAAACCTGAAAGGATTCAGAAAAGATTTACAAGGATGTTACCAGGGTTGGAGGGTTTGAGCTATAGGAAGAGGCTGAACAGGCTGGGGCTGTTTTCCCTGGAGCGTTGGAGGCTGAGGGGTGACCTTATAGAGGTTTATAAAATCATGAGGGGCATCGATAGGGTAAATAGACAAAGTCTTTTCCCTGGGGTCAGGGAGTCCAGAACTAGAGGGGCATAGGTTTAGGGTGAGGGGGGAAAGGGATCTGAGGGGTAACTTTTTCACACAGAGGGTGGTACATGTATGGAATGAGCTGCCAGAGGAAGTGGTGGAGGCTGGTACAATTACAACATTTAAGAGGCATCTGGATGGGGACATGAATAGGAAGGGTTTGGAGGGATATGGGCCGGGTGCTGGCAGGTGGGACTAGATTGGGTTGGGATATCTGGGTCGGCATGGACGGGTTGGACCGAAGGGTCTGTTTCCATGCTGTACATCTCTGTGACCAGCACAAATGATAATCCTTATTTAGACCCGCTGCTTAATGCCCACGTGCATTGTCGATCCCTCTGTTCACCTTCTGTTCACACGTTGATCAAGATATGACTTAAACGCTGCTAACGCACCAGCTCCGACTACCTCCATTGGCATAGCAGTCGAGGGACCCAGCACTCTCAGTGAAAATGCACCCCCCCCCCCACCTTGAAAATGCACCCCCCACCGTGCCTGTCCGAAACGTCGATGCTCCTGCCCTTGGATGCTGCCTGACCTGCTGCGCTTTCCCAGCACCACACACTCTCGACTCTGATACCCCAGCATCTGCAGCCCTCACTTTCGCCCTCTTTGTAGCTGACCTTCCCACCTTGGGACAAAAGCCCTTGAGTATCCACCTCTCATAATTTTGTAGACCCCTATCCTTCAGCTTCCGTCTTTCCAGGGAATACAATCTGGGCTTATTCAACCTCTCCTCATAACTAAAACCCTGGAGACCAGGCAATGTCCTGGCAAATGTCCTCTCCAAAGCACGCACGTCCTTCTGGTCGTGTGGTGACCAGGATTGCACGCAATAACGTGGCCTAACTAAAGAAGTTGATCAAATTTTATACATACATTTTAAAATAAAAGACTTGTTTCACATGAGGGCAGGAGCAAGTAATTCAATAACCAGTTCTGTTGGTGAGTGGATTAACCTGTTAAACAGCATTTTGTTTTTTTTTTGTGTTTTTGTTTGGAAAGGGTGTTATACAGAGAAAGATCACAGTCAACTCGGAAAACACAAGCAAAAAAATACAACTTGTTCCTCTTCACAACTGTGCTGTGGTGTCGGGTTAAGTGGGAGGAACATTCAACACGGAGAAAGTGAGGACTGCTCTTCCGCAGCTACACTGGCCCCACCCCCCACCTTTTCCTCCGCTACATCGATGACTGTATCGGCGCTGCCTCATGCTCCCACGAGGAGGTTGAACAGTTCATCCACTTTACTAACACCTTCCACCCCGACCTCAAATTACCTGGACCGTCTCAGACTCCTCCCTCCCCTTCCTAGACCTCTCCATTTCTATCTCGGGCGACCGACTCAACACGGACATTTACTATAAGCCGACCTTTACGTAGATTACACCTCCTCCCACCCTGCCCCCTGTAAAAATGCCATCCCATGTTCCCAATTCCTTCGCCTCCGCTGGATCTGCTCCCAGGAGGACCAATTCCAAAACCGTACAACCCAGATGGTCTCCTTCTTCAAAGACCGCAATTTCCCCTCAGACGTGGTTGACGATGCTCTCCACTGCATCTCCTCCACTTCCCGCTCCTCCGCCCTTGAACCCCGTCCCTCCAATCGCCACCAGGACAGAACCCCACTGGTCCTCACCTACCACCCCACCAACCTCCATATACATCGTATCATCCTTCGTCATTTCCGCCACCTCCAAACGGACCCCACCACCAAGAATATATTTCCCTTCCCTCCCCTATCAGTGTTCCGGAAAGACCACTCCCTCCGTGACTCCCTCGTCAGGTCCACACCCCCCACCAACCCAACCTCCACTCCCAGCACCTTCCCCTGCAACCGCAAGAAATGCAAAACTTGCGCCCACACCTCCCCCCTCACTTCCCTCCAAGGCCCCAAGGGATCCTTCGATATCCGTCACAAATTCACCTGCACCTCCACACACATCATTTACTGCATCCGCTGCACTCGATGTGGCCTCCTCTATATTGGGGAGACAGGCCGCCTACTTGCGGAATGTTTCAGAGAACACCTCTGGGACACCCGACCAACCAACCCAACCACCCCGTGGCTGAACACTTCAACTCCCCCTCCCACTCCACCAAGGACATGCAGGTCCTTGGCCTCCTCCATCGCCAGACCATGGCAACACGATGCCTGGAGGAAGAGCACCTCATCTTCCACCTAGGAACCCTCCAACCACAAGGGATGAATGCAGATTTCTCCAGTTTCCTCATTTCCCCCTCCCCCCACCTTATCTCAGTCCCAACCCTCAGACTCAGCACCGCCTTCTTGACCTGCAATCTTCTTCGACCTTGACCTCTCTACCCCCACCCCTTTCTGGCCTATCACCCTCACCTTAACCTCCTTCCACCTATCGCATTCCCAATGCCCCTCTCCCAAGTCCCTCCTCCCTACCTTTTATCTTAGCCTGCCTGGCACACCCTCCTCATTCCTGAAGAAGGGCTTATGCCCGAAACGTCGATTCTCCTGTTCCCTCGGATGCTGCCTGACCTGCTGCACTTTCCCAGCACCACTCTAATCTTGGGGCTGTTTTCCCTGGAACGTCGGAGGCTGGGGGGAGGGATGACCTTATGGAGGTTTATAAAATCATGAGGGGCATGGATAGGTTAAATAGACAAGGTCTTTGCTCTGGGATGGGGGAGTGCAGAACTAGAGGGGCATAGGTTTAGGGTGAGAGGGGAAAAATATAAAAGAGACCTAAGGGGCAACTTTTTCACCCAGAGGGTGGTACGTGTATGGAATGAGCTGCCAGAGGAAGTGGTGGAGGCTGGTACAATGACAGCATTTAAAAGGCATCTGGATGGGGACATGAATAAGAAGGGTTCTGAGGGATATGGGCCAAGTGCTGGCAAATTGGAGCGAGACAAATTTAGGATATCTGGTCAGCATGGACACGTTTGGACAAAGGGTCTGTTTCCATGCTAAACATCTCTAATGATACGGAAGGTGTTTTCTCTCCACAGTTGAGCTTTTCCAGTGATTTCTGTTTGCGTTTCGATGAAGCTGGGGCTGTTTTCACAACAGCAGAGCAGGCAGAGGGGAGATTGGGCGGGGGAAGTGACGTGAGGGCCACAGATGAGAAGGAAGATTTCCCCTGAATGAAAGGGGTGAAGAGCCAGGGGAATAAATTAAAGGTAAAGTGACTGCAAGTTTAGCAGGGATTTGAGGAAGAAAGTTTTTTTTAGCCCAGAGTGTCATGGGATCTCGAGTGTTGTGGAAGCTGGAACTACCACAGCATTTAAACAGTGTTGAGATGTTCACTCGAAATGCTGTAAGGGACAATAGGTCACATGCAATTGCAATTGGAGCAGATAGATGCTCAATACCCAGCACAGACTTAAAGGGCTGAACGGCCTCTTTGTAAAGAGGGGCAGATGAGCACAGAGATACCAGGAGCTGTCTCGAACAACAAGAGGAACTGTTTCAGTGGAAAGTGTGAGATAAACTCCACGACTGAGGGGGGGGGGAGGGGGGGGGGGGGGGGGGGGGGAGAGGGTGGGGGGGGGGGGGTGGGGGAGTTGCCAGAGACAGACGGTTGTTCTAATTAACCAAAAACCAAGACAAGGAAATCATTTACACAGTTCAGCTCTTCCTCCTGATAGATACTGTCTGGGTAATCATTGTCTGCAGTGAAAGCTACAAACTCTTACACCGAGTCAGTTTTCACAGCCAAACCGGATATAATACCAGACAGCAACAGGATGAGAGAAGGAATAAATCACAGAGAGAGAGGGGTGTGAGAGAAAGA